>NC_030852.1:26430305-26730305 GCF_000208745.1 Theobroma cacao
CCAGTCATTTGGGAAAAGGCGATCGGTGTAACAAAATGCCGATCTGGCGCACCATGTGGCCAGATTTGGCCACTACGGTGCCAGATCGGTGCTTCCTTGCTATTGGATCTGGTCTAGAAGCACCAGATCTGGTGCTTATCGCGGCCAGATCTGGCTGGATCTCGGTTGAATGTTGTCGAAAAGAACTAAATCGACGCTTTTCAATCATATTTTGTCGCTGTCGTCGTTGTTGTCGTCGTTGCCACAGTAGTTGCCGATGTTGAGTTCCAGTTAGAGAAAGAATGAGAGAGGAAAGAACGTGAGAAAAGAGAGAAAGAAAAGGAAAAATGGGAAAAAAAATATTTATAGGTTTATGATTGTAATATTTTTAAGTTATAAAAGGTATTTTAGTCATTATATATTTAAAAACTTTCCATGTCTCATGGAATAGATATTACCGAAGGAAAAAAGAGAATAGATAAAGCTAACTTTTAACCTATTTGATGAAATTTTTATTTTTGCAAAATTATTATTTCGTACCTCAATATTATACCAAACAAAGGTATAGGAAAGATAGGAAATAGAGGGAGAATAGTATAGCTATTATCCATACCAAACGTGCAGTAAAATATAAGATAAAACATAATTGAATGAGTTAATCAAGTGTAACAGTGATAGCATTGTATTCAGTTTTCTATATAATAAGGATTAAAACAATTAAATTGGTATAAATTGATCACAAAAAAAAAAAAGATGTAATTTAAATAACTACCCAGGAAAACCATGACAAGGTTGCTATTTATTGCGAACACCAACATAGCATGGAGGGCGTTTTAGTCTCTACACGACATTTTGGGATGGGAGTTCGGGACAAAGCTTTTCACCATACGGCAGGGAGATACCTGAGTGTTAGGTTGACGAGGCTTGCTATACGGTGGAGTGTTGAAAGGCGATAATAGGAAATTCCCCATTTATCGTAAGCATGGACGTAATGGGTAGGCAGTGCACGGCCTGGCACGAGACTTCAGAAAAGAAAGCTCTTATCATTTTGGCAACTCATTGGTTGCATAAACGCCCACGGAACTTTCAACGGGGACCCTGACTCTTCCGCTTGTTGGCTCGGTCCATCCTTTGACCCAATCGACTTTCTAGCATTCAAAAGTTTTATTGAAAATTAATTAATTTTTTTATTGTAATTCTCAACCGTCGGCCCACTTAAACGAATCTCAAGTACATAAAAACAAATTATATATAAATAATTCAAGTTGTTACATGCTTGGCTTCGTTTTTCCTCTTTTTCCCGTGATACAATTGTCTGAATTTTCGTCACATCGTCACGCATAAATGAAGTTCAACTAACGTTTGAATATTCTTCTTGTAGGCTGCAGAAGTGAATTAGGTTGACATCATATATCTGGAAACGACTCGCACATGCAGCCTAGGTTTCGTCCTTGACCGTAGTGTCTATGTGAATTTGAAATCTCTTTGAAAATATATTTAGTTGCCAATTATATCAAATTCCTCTGACTTTTCAGGAAATTTACCTAAAAACTTTTGATTCCCTGCAAAATATGGCTAATCAAAACGCTGAAAAGAAAAGGAAGGGTCCAGGACTGGAGGTGTAAATTGCAACTGACAAAAGCTCAAGATATTTTGACGCTGAGACTGAAAATTCGCCGGTGGTGTCTAGGATTCTTGCTTGTACTGACTTGATTGATCATTTGGCTGCTTGTGGACTATCGTCATTTCCTGCTATGAAAGCACAATAGGCCAACAAATTGGTAAGTGGTCACAACGCCATTGTCTTCGCTCACGGGCCATTGTCACAGGCAGTCTCACAGCCTATAGTTTTTTCCTTCATTATTAATTATCAGTTTATCACCCGCTGTTCCGGAAACGAGACAAAATGGAAAACCGCCGTTGCCGGGGATCGAACCCGGGTCACCCGCGTGACAGGCGGGAATACTCACCACTATACTACAACGACAAGCTTGGGAGATGGTTTCCAACTTTATGTTTTGTATCACTAACTTCACCTGCTTATAGAAAATTTATTATATAATATATAATATTATTAAGTTATGATATAAGGGCAAAATAATTAACAATACTAACGAGCTATGATTCTGCTGAATGGGGAAAATTTTTACATAAGTATTAAAGCTCCTTGATAATCCTGTTTTAAAAAAGTATATATACATATTGGCTTTGATAAATTTGGACCTTCGGTTTAAAGGGAAATTTCTAATTAAAATTCCTTTTCTTTGAGCTAAAATAAAAACTTTGAAATAGATTTTCAAATTGTTCTAAATGTGAGGCGGCAAATTCACATATTATAAAGTAACTAAAGCTTCATTTAATTGATATATTTGTTATTTGTTTTTTACATAAATGAACAGAAAAAATAAATAATAAATACTAAAAATATCAATTAAATAATTTAAATTTTAATAATCATATGTACCTTACTCAAAATACTCTGCAAGTACATAAAGCACACTCATGCATCTCAAGAAGCCATCTTACCTAAAATTATGGATCTAATAATAAACTATAATGTGACACTATACTCACTGTAATTTTATTATTTAACCAACCAAGAATATATACGTAAAAAGTTTTATACATATACATAGCATATATATATACAATAACAAATTATATACACACATCATACGTAAACTTGATATGAAAGAAGATGGAGGTTTATAATAAGTATGATATTTAAAAAGTTTTTTAATTATTAAAAAATTTAAATAAATCTTTATATTTTATTATGTTTAATTAAATTTTTATATTTTTATTTTAATTAAAACAAATTATTGTATTTTTATTTTGAATTAAATAAATTTTTATCAGTAATAATTGATTTAATCAAAATGTCACTTGTCATTTTATATCGCGTAACATTAATGTGACATAATGATGTATCATAATAAATTATTACGTGACATGTTAATGTGTTATCATGATATGATTATATCATATTTTTCACTCTCCATATAAAGCATCACATGATATAAAATGATAATATACATTTTGATTAATAATAATTAATTAACGTAAAATTTAATTTGATTAAAAATAAAAAATATAAAAACTTCAAAATTTTTTTTTTTAAATAATTCATACGCTCTTTTTAATATTATACCGTTACAAAAGAGACACAAGTTTGCATAAAATTGTGTTTATAAGGAGAAACAGTGTTTCTGAAAGAGTTTTTTTGTCAAACCCATTAAAAAATAAGGTTTTTTTTATATTTTGTTGAATTAGAGCAAATCCACTTGCTGCATGAATCAATTGATGTTCTACTTTTAGGGAGCGAGTGACGAGGGAGCTTGTCGTCATGTGCATGCTCTTAACTAAGCAATTAGCAACGGCAATTAATTATCTTGAGTAGGAAAGCAATGAGCATATGCTAATGTCTCCCCCAATCTTGCATTTTACTTCATGGACTGATGAATGCCGCAAGGAATAAGTGCCCCATCTTGTTTGCTATTACAGCCTGGGTTTGCTTCGTTTTTTGTCAATGCTGAGCTTGACATGTGCTTGATCCACAAATGTTGATGCCTTGGAATTAATGTGTTATTATAAGTACCAACGATCCGTGGGTGGCTGGAGTCTTTACTTGCATCAAATGTGAAATGCCTTGGCACTGTTATTTGAACAAGCAACCTTATTCTTCACGTCCAAAAAATTGAAGAATCTAATTTTAAAGAATACTTTGCATAATTTCCTCAAAGAGAAAAAGATTACTTTAAAATTATTTTGAGGTGCAATATAGTCTCACGCATGAAGCAAGCACAAAGGATTTACAAATTTGGAGTACCTTTATATATTAGTGCAGCATTTTCCTTGATAATCAATCACATGAGTGAAGAAACATCCGACGCGGCATGTATGTAAGGTCGCTTCTTGGCCTAGGCGGACAATGACAAAATTATTGGTTCCAATTTTCACCGCCACCGCGCAGCCAAAACATTCTCTCTGTCCAAGATGCTTTGCCTTCGGGGCCGAAATCGTGGACCCCACGCCAACTCAATTTTAACACGTTGTCACTGGGTCCCGCTTTTTGCCCTTTCAATTCTCTCCCGCGAAACCCGCACGAAGCCATAAAACGATGTCGTCTTGCTCAACCCTCTTCCTCTCCCTCTTGTCAACATTTTTTCAACCCCTTTCTCTCTCTGCTCCGTCTCTCTCAAGACGAGACCAAATCCTCCCCGATTCTCCCCCCAAAATCTAGCTCCCCTTCAAAAAAAAAAAAAGGAAAGAAAAGAAAAGAAAAGAAGGAAAATATATAAATAACAGTAAATATAAGTAGAGGCATGGATCGGAGGAGGACAGCGAGTCCGGTGTACGGCCGGCAGTGGAGTGGGGGATCGAGCAGCTCGGGCTCGTCGTCTCCGGCGCATCCTCAGTCGCGGTTGCATCTGGGTGCCGCCGGTGGTATGTCCACCATCAAGCGCACCCAAAACGTTGCCGCGAAAGCCGCCGCTCAACGGCTCGCTCAAGTCATGGCTTCGCAGACCCCCGACGACGACGAGGAAGACGACGATCTAGGGTTCCGGTTCGGCGGTCCTCCTGTACCTACTAGCTTCTCCAATAGCAGTTTAAATCACAGTACTTTGCCGGCGATCTCAGTCACTCGGCCTAATAGATCTCCCTCTCCTGCGGTAATGACTTTGAATTGTAGTGAATTAGAGAGGCTTTCCTTTTTGTGTTTTATTTGCCTGATTTTAGATTTGAATTTTTGATCTGATTTTTAGTTTTGGTAATTTTGATTAGTTAGGTCGGAATTTTGTAGAGCATGCGCCTTCGGTGCGGTCTACGTCAGCAGGGAGGCCGGCAATGTCGATGCGGTCAACGGCGCCGACTTTGATGCCGCCGAGTAGAACCTCAGTTCGGACACCAGTTACTATACCCCCGATTGATCCTCCAAATAGGAGCAGAGATAAAAGGTTAGCGTGCATGAGATTTTATTGCTTAGAAATATTCATAATTTATAGATGCTTAATTTAAAAGGTTAAGATTGTAGTTCATGTAAATATTCATGCATTTGAGTAAGCCTATACAGTTTTAACTGCAATTCCTTTTACCTTTTTTTTTCCCCAATTTTTTTAATCATGATGTCGTTTTCACTCTACTTTTAGCCAATTGCATAGCTGGTGTTCTACATAATATTGCTTAGTTATAAGAGAAAACAGGAGAATGGTGGTTTTTAACATGGTGGCATGGCATCTGAAGTGATAAGGAGAGAAAAAAGAAGATAGATGAGTCTTTGGATAGAATGAAACTTTAAATTATATTTAAGACTTAAGATAATAACTGAGGTGGTAAGATAGCAGCTGATTAAGAGATACTGAGGTTGCAAAGAGACCAAGTCAGCCAACTGCTTAATGTATTAGTACAGATGTTAAAATCGTATCAGTTCAAACCAGTTTTTTGCAGTTGCAATGTATTCGTTAATATTTGCAGCTACTATTTTCTCATTAAAAACATATTCCTCTCTTTATACACTTGCATTTATGTATCTTTGAACACTGCCACTAAGGCACTAATATATCTTCTACCACTGCAAAGATAGGTTTTCAATGCTATTATTGTGCTGGGTCAACCTATTAGGACATCTAAAATGCAGTTTTCGCTAGTAAATTCTTCATTTCTCCCTTAGGGGATTATCTGATAGACTTGTTTATCCGCATTTTTTTTACCTAAATTCTTCATTTGCTTTGAACTCTGAAACTAATTTAAAATGCCTTTTTCTTCACACTTGCACTTTAGGCATAGTCATCTTTGTGCTTTTGTCCTTTTCCATTGTGTGTGCTTTACTATTGGATTTACATGCCTGTTTCTGAAATTCTAATAATGTTGTATAATGAGAAGTTAAAAAAGTTCAACCCCTTATAAGATAATGGATTTTGAGCAGTTGAATTATATTCTGGAAAGTATTGCAGGTTTACAGCTGATGTAGGACAACTCAAAGCAAAAGACACTGGAGATCAGCGTGAAGCTTCTGCACTTCGTGATGAAGTAAGTCATTTCCATTTATCTATTTCTGTCTTGAGATTTGACTCTTACATAAGCTGCATAATTTGAAATGTATTTATGCCTGTGAGGGTACACTAATCTTTTTATATGATTTGTTTAAACTTAAAATCTAATTTTTGAAGCAGTTGGTTTGAAGCTAATGTATGCTATGTTGCAGCTTGATATGCTACAAGAAGAGAATGAGAATCTACTTGACAAGGTGCACTATTCCAGCCTAAAGAATTAAGGATTAGTTAGTACGGTTGTGTTATTTGTGACATGTAGAATTTATCCCTATGAATACTGTACAGCTTCGTTCTGCGGAAGAAAGACGTGAGGAAGGAGAAGCAAGAGCTAGGGAGCTTGAGAAACAGGTTGGTTAGTCTTCTTTTTTATTTTTTGGCTGCAAGATCTTCTCTGCCTGCTTGGTAGGGTGTGGATGGCTTACCCTATTTCAATCTGTAGCATCATCTGAGTTGTTTTGTCAAATGCTTGTAATCTATGAAGCATAGTTGTTAATCTGGGGCACTTATGTGATTTAAACACGATGACGTGAAATTTCCTAAATGCATATGGGTAATCCTTAAGATGTTTTTTTTGTTGAATTATCACATATCCTGCAGCTTCAACTTTGACTACTGATGCTTATACGTTTTTGTTAAACGGCTTACATTATGTATTTGGTGAAATTAGTCACATAATTTCGTTGCTGCAACTTTCAAGGTGTCTATTTACATTCTTGGTTCCTGATATTTAAACAGTAATGAATTATGTACGAGGAAGAATCTTTATAGTTGAGGTGTTCACTATTTGTTGGATATTGACATAAATCACTTCAATAGGCATTTACTTGAACAAGCATATTCAGGTAGTCATGTTAAGCCATTTTTATAACTTGTGAACATGTTGTAACATCGTTGATGTCTAATTGTATTCAGCATTTGAGTTGTGAATATGCCCTAAATGGCTAGATATTTACTGTTTGTTCCTGCATTCATATGGTTGCTTACTCTTTAAGTTCTATGTTAACAGGTTGCTTCCTTAGGAGAAGGTGTATCTTTAGAAGCCAAATTATTAAGTAGGTAAGTCTGAGTATTTTGCATTTGCTAGTTGTGTTATTTAATGTCACTGTATGATTCTGTGTGGTTTTTCTGCAGGAAGGAAGCAGCTTTGCGTCAAAGAGAGGTAAACCGATTTTTATACTGGTTGAGTGTAGAGATAGGTTGGACCATATTTAGCTTACTTCTTTTATTTTCTTCAGGCTTATGAATTAAATAATTATGTGGCTACTTGACCTGTATTTCCTATTTTAGTTGTTTGCCTGGAACAACAGTATCAGTTATATCTTTTTCTGTCTCTTCTCTCTCTCTCTCTCTCCCCTCCATCCCAGCTGATCCAGAAGTGCTAATTTTAGTTCTTTGTTACTTTATTTAAACTGTAAAATATTATTACTTGCAGGCAGCGCTCAAGGCTGCAAAACAGACAAAGGATGGGAGGGAGGAGGAAATTGCAGCCCTTCGTTCAGAACTTGAGGTAAAGTGTGCCAATGGTGGTGGTACCACAGGAGTGTGTTGATGCAGATAGTAATTTTATGCCTTTCTTTTGAACAGAATTTGAAGGATGGGGCTGCAACAGCCGTGGAACAGCTCCATGAAGCAGAATCTGAAACAAAAGCTCTTCGCTCAATGACACAGAGAATGATTTTGACTCAGGAAGAGATGGTTTGTCCATTTATGTTCAAGTTACTTTTTTTGCTACATGCTTAAATTCTAACTGTACACTAATTCTACTTTGTAGGAGGAAGTTGTCCTGAAGAGATGTTGGCTTGCTCGTTACTGGGGGTTGGCTGTACAGCATGGTAATCAACTATTACAATCTTCTTTTGGAAGGAATTGATTTACATCTTAATTATATTAGATGAGATGCATGGGAAAGTGAGAACTTGATCACATATCTGTCATATACTGTGCCTCTGGTGTGAAAGTTCTGACCATCTCTAAGATTATGCAGTCTAGGATCTTTGTTGAAGGTATGACATGATCAGTTCTTAGTTCTTTTCAACCTAAGATATGAATTATTAATGGACCTATATTTGTTGTAGATTGTGGATTCCAACTTTGCTATTATCCTGTTTCTTATTTATGGATCTATGTTGGTAGTTCATCTTATCTTCTTCTTTCTATACTTTTGCCAGCCAGTATTGTGATCCTCATACTAATCATCAGCCTTTTCATTTCATTCCTTTGGTGGTGGAATTCTCATTTTGAACTCTTACAAAATTGATTTATCCTAATTGTTCTTAAAGCAGTCATCTTATCATTTATTTCCTGATATGATTTGCTTTTTTCCTGCAATTGCTACTGGGTTTTGAAGGCATATGCGCAGATATAGCAGTGTCAAAGCATGAATATTGGTCGGCACTAGCTCCTCTTCCATTTGAAGTTGTTGTTTCAGCGGGACAGAAGGCTAAAGAGGAGGCCTGGGATAGAGGCTAGTTCAATTTCTGACCATATCCCATTACTCCCTTTATTTTATTTTATTTTTTATGCTGACCTATTAAAACTGTAGCATTGGTACAGGTGGTGGTGATCCAGACCGGAGCAAACTTGTTCGGGATTTGAATGATCTGACAGGAGAAGGAAATATTGAGAGTATGCTTTCGGTTGAAATGGGCCTAAGGGAATTAGCATCTTTGAAGGTTGATTCTATTTTGGAAAAGGAAAAACTACATGTTTAATTTTTTTTTTCCTGATTCATTTGCATCTCATTTAGTATCTATGTTTTTTCCTGGATGTTTTGGATTCATTCTTCTTTATGAATTAATATATGCCACGTTATATAGTTTATTCCTTGCACATTAATATTAAAAATTTAGTATTAGTAATACCTTTTCCCCATCCTTTATGCATTTACATGAAGTACCTTTTTAGTTTTTATTATTACTTATGCATTTAATGTCACTTTGGTAAAGTACTGCTTTACACAGTTATTTTTATTTGACTCTCACTGCCATTTTCAGGTTGAAGATGCTGTTGTACATGCTTTGGGCAAGCACAGACGACTGAGTTTGCTTCATCAATCCGTCGCAGGTTTACTTTATCTATGTCACTTGCAAGTGTTTCTTTTTTATATGAGTAATCAATCTAGTTGGATGAACTTAATTTCTCACTATTTATGTTTTCCCCTTATTAATTCCTTGAGTATGCCAAAGTTTTCATTTCCTTGTTTAACATTCCTAGCTTTTGTTTCACTTTACCTTGCATTTTGGGTTGACGTTAATTAAAATGGAGTGAAATTAGTGACACTTCTCTTCACTTTCTCTTTCTGAAGAAACAGTGATCAATTCTCTTCATTTTTTTTTTCCTGAGGCCTAAGCTGTGATAATTTTTTTTTAAACTTCTTTGGGAGCAATTCTTTCCCTTCTACAATTACATCTATGAGAAATAAGGTCTATTCTGATATCAGCGAAATATTATGTTTGGGGATTTATCTTTTTTACTTCTTTTATTTGATTTTCAGATTCCAAATCACCGGGTGATCCCAAGTTGATAGATGCATTTGGTAAGACAGACACTCTTTATCTGTCATCATGCATTATCATATCTTAAGGCATGCTTTTATGTTGGTCTTAGGAAATGCTGGCCTCAGTTAAAGAAGATTCAGTGGTTTCTGTAAATCTTTTTGGTTTTTTGTAATAAAGTGTCTTTAAGTTGTTTTTGCCTTCAACTGCAGAACTAAGTGAAGAGGAGGGAGAAGATGTTCTTTTCAAAGAGGTTAGTTACTTTCTTCATACAAATACTTTGCATGCTGGTTGTCATGTCAACCTTCAGTGTAAAATCTCTTTTCTCATTCTCTGATGATTTTTTATTTATCTTAACCCCCTTGCCTTCTATTAGCTGTTATCAGATCATTGTTAATTTATATAGATCAAATTTAGGTTTGCTATTTCTTCTTTCTCTCTCTCTCTCTCTCTCTCCTCTTTCGTGGTAAGTTGGAGCTTATTCAGAGCCTCCCCTTTTTTTCATACCTCCGCATCTATTTCCTAAGGACAAACACATTGTTTGTTTTGGTAAGAGTTGAATGCACAAGATCATCATTTTTCCTTGTATGTTATTAACTTTATGCTGTGATAACCAGTTATATATTGGTCTTGCAGATTGATTATCAATGAATTAGAAAGGCAATATTCTCAACATAAAAAATTGCCCATCAATTAACTGCATCTGGCCTTATCTTGCTGTAGAAAGCTTGTTTTTTGACAGAAATTCTTGTTTTTATAATTTGAAAAATTGTTTTAGGCTTGGTTAACATATTTATGGAGAAGAGCCAAAGTACATGGTGTGGAAGAGGATATCGCAGAAGAGCGGCTTCAGTTTTGGATCAGACGTAGTGGGCAGTCCCCTACTTCACACGATGCTGTGGATGGTAAGCCCAATGTTTTAATTTGGTTTTGTTTATCTTAGAAAACAGCATATGGTGGTGAACTTTAAGTAAAACTCAGACACTCCATTGGTTTTGTGATCAAAATTTCCTTCGACAGGCATAATCTGTTTCTTTTTTTAAAGTGATGTCAAACATAATTTTGTGTTTTGCTTCCCTTTTTTTTTTCTCGTTTTTGTTTTGTGAGAAGAAAAAAAAGAAGAGAGGGGGGGTGGGGGAAGCCAAACACTAAGGGGAAGCTAACTCATTGTTGATAAAACAAGAAGGTAAGCCAAACTCTGACAAAGTAGGAGCTACCCATCTGCTCATTACTCATTATTTAACTTTCTTATTAAGTTGTGACTCACTCTCATTGATGAATGCAATTGTATCTGGGGACAACTTCAGCAAAAGGCAAAAACCAGCACATGGTTTGGGTTAGATCTTAAAACATTATTTAAGCCTAGGTTGGACTGTATCTGTAAAGTTGCATCTCTAATTTCACAGCAAACTATTTGCATCTCATAGAAGAAGTTAAAAAACCTCTAATTATTCTTGTGAATCTCATAGTAGAAGTAACGAACCTCAAGTTATTTGTTGTATTGTAATTTGTGATGCTACCTTCCTCATTATCACATCCTCTCATCTTGGGCAATGCAAAATGAATTTGGTTCATAGAAAGAAATACATAGAAGTGAAACCATTACATACAGGGAGAGAAAAGAGTGATTGAGGAATGTTAAATGCATCGTTTTTTTTTTTTTCCAAAATTGAATGTGCCTTTGCCACTGATTGAAATTCATACTTTGCTTGCATCATGTGCTATCTGGCAGTCAATCGAGGTTTATTTGAGCTTCGTAAATTGGGGATTGAACAGCAGCTCTGGGAAGCATCTCGTAAAGAAATTGACCAGCCATCTGCTGCTTTGTTGTCTAACCACAAATATTTGGAGGACTCGTGATTTGTTTCTTCCTCACCTCATCTTCCCTTTTCTTTTTTGCTCACTTTATAAGTTTGCATCAATTTTTAAGTTTGTATATCTTTTGTTCATATTAATTTTATTATAGCTTGCTTAAATTTCACATTTTTGCTTTCTTGTCTTTGGTGTAATTCAAGGACACGATACCTGGTGTAATCCTAGTTTGCGCTTCAAATGAATATCCTCAGATTTTGCTACGTGATTTTCTAATCAACGACCAGTTCATTTCGATTGTAATTTGCTACAATGTGTGTTGGTGCCTGTGGCAATGTTCATGTTTCAGCTGAGCTAAAGTGGGTATCTGTCCATGTAAAAGCAAAATTAGGGTTGCCCATACATGGGGCTATGGGATAGGCGAATAACTACCGTCATCGTCATTACAATAACCTCAACGTGAACTTCCGCTACCTAGGCAGACATCCATAATGCCAGATCCACCTCTATTTTCCGGTGAATTGCCCTCCTTGACTTGAGTTGAGACTAAAACCCTGTAGCTCTCTGTTGCTTCCCAAGCTTTTGTTGTACTTGCGTGTCGTGTGACCACGTTCAACACTTTTGAATCCCGTGCCTTGCTGCCCTTGCACATCATCACATTCTCTATCAATGTCTGTGAAATGGCATGACAATGATAACATGATTAATTATTTCTCTCACGTTTGAGGAAAAGTTATAATGTTTTTTTTTTGTTTTAAAAAAATCAGTATTTCATTCTCGTATAAAAAGTAGTGGAACTGATTTTGCTATTAAGCCCGCAGCTGAGGTTCCTTTGGGCCTTGGCTTGCCGTTTGCTTGATAACTAGTAAAATTCTGTGCGTTGTACTGAGTGTAAAATCTTTGTTAATAAGATAGACAAATATTTTTTTATGTTATTTGTAGGAGTTATAATTTTTCTAAGGCTAAATAAAATAAAGTAAACATAATTTGATTGATCAAATCGATCTTTGATTTTTTTTTTCTCCTGTTTATGACAAATCATAATTTTTTTTTGAAATAATGAAAAAGAAAAAGAAAAGAAACACTAAAGGAGGGAGGAAAAATAGAAGATGAGGGAATATTAACAGTAAATTATGTTTACTTTTTTCGAATTTTTTGTCTCTTTGGACCTTTAACCCAACTTTTTTAGTTTTCGACTTCTTGATTGGGCGATTCCTGCCAGAGTACCTCTTGAACAAGTAGCTCTCTCTCTCTGTATCAAATCTTGATGGGCTCTCATGGAAATTTGGGTATGGAAAGAATGGAAAATGCTACTAAAGAAGGCTTTGTGACTGGGCCTTATAGTAAAGGGCCCTGTTGTAATATTAGCCCCTAAAATCAATTATGAAATTAATCAATTTCAGGAGATTTTATTGAAAAAAACTTACCCCATTACTTTAAAAAAAAAACTCTTTTATCTCTTTTGAAAAAGTAACTGATGTTAGTATTCCATTAATCGAACTAATATTTGTTCAGAGTTTACTTTAAAACTAAAAATACAATTATTTTGTTTGTCTTTTTTTTCCCTCATTTTTTCATTCTTCTGTCTTAATTTCTTTATCAATAAACATTTTTTTTCAAATTATTGGTAATTGAAATTTTTAATTAAAGATATATTATCTTAAAGTTAATATATAATTGAATTAAAGATAAGTTTAAAATAGTTAATATGTAATTGAATTAGAATACAGCTTATTAAAGAAAGTACCTTTCAAACTAAGAAAAAAATGTGCGTTCTCCACCAAATCTCCATGGACTTTGTATTTTTCCCTAATATTTACTCGACTTTAGCTGGAATAATTGACGATTTGGGGTGAAAGTAATAGTCTCTTTTAATAGAAATATAATTACCATGAATTAGATTAGATCAAACCCTCTAAACAAAATCATGTTAAGCCAAGTTGTCTAATATGGACCGCAAGACTAAGCATTACACCAATCAGTCTCACCAGTGAGAAAAAGGGAAGGAAAGGTTGTTCCATAAAAGAAAATAAGAAAAGCCAGTGTGCTTTTCTCCTCCTCTGCAACTTAAATTAATACAGAAAAGAAGAAAGCAAAGCTAAAAGTGACCATGGAAAGAAGAAAGTGAAGCTTTGCTTTTATTGTAAGACTTCAAAAGTCATATTATTTATCTGATATCTCCAGACACATTTTCCAACTCTGATGCTCCCAACAACTTCCCCATTCACCCTTTTTAGCTTAATTTAATCCTTAAACAAGCTCTACCATAATACCATTTCAAATATGCCCAACCCCCTTTGATTTACTAGTAATTATCCAGTCTTTTTCGCCCCCTTCAAAGGTAGCAATAAAACCATATATCAAGTATGAAAAGTGAACAGCCTTTGATTTGCTTTTTTTGGGAATGATGAAATAGGATTCCCAAAAATCCGTGACATTTTGGCAATGCAATGATGGAAAATAAGGAAGAACAGGTTTCCAGATTGGGTCCATTTTCTCTTTCTTTTTCTTTTTTTCTTTTTTTTTTTTCTTAATTTTCATCATATTGGGTGCAAGTTGGAAAGTAGGATGTTGGGGTACCAAACATGAAACAAGTAAAACAAGAGATGGAATTTGTCCTCTTGCTCTTTGTTTCTTGGTTTGTTCATTCTTTTTCTCTTATTTTTCGAGGAAACAAACCCCACTTTGAAGCAGAAGAAAGCCTTTTTTATAGGGTGGTCCAAATGCCTATTCAATCATTTGTCATATAAATTTCTAGTTTCTCAAATTCATGGCATCCAATACTGGTTTGTTGGCATTTTCCAACTTCATTAATATATTGTACTCTTTGCTGTTTTTCATTGTTTTCTCCTTAAAATCTCACTCATTTAATTTCAAATCTTCCATGGCATAGTAAAAAATTGATGATCAACCTAATCATATATACTTACCAAGCACATTGGACCATTTCAGTTGTTTTCAAGTTTGGTAATTTTGCTAGGGAAAGGGAAGAGAGAGAGGGGGGAAGGGAGGGAGGGAAGACCCTCTTGGAAGCCATGATAAGGTGTTCTGAAGCTATAATGGGGAACATGTGGTGTGTGAAGAGCAGGGGCTTGAAAAAGGATAAAAGAAAAATTGCAACAGATAAAAAGCCTAGAAACCTCATTATTATAAGAAACCCAATGAGAACAAATACATCAACATGTAAGTGCATAAAGAAATTGTGTTCTATTGTGAGCAAAAAGATTAGACTGCTTGCTGTTGTCCACTAAACTTCTTTTTATTTCTGTAAATCAGGATCCACGTCAGTCAGCCTAAACATATACTCGATTAAAGATTTTACTGCAATGCAATACTTGATTAGACTTTTACCTTTTGTATCAAGACAAGTACAGGAACGGATCTCTAGGGAGAATCCCCAGCTAAATATACCTATTGTATGTATGTACGTAAACAGCAATGTAGCATAACTGATTAACTTTTTCAGGTATGGTGACTGGTGTCACCAAGATACTGTACTAGACAAGTCCTGCTTAATCCGAAAACAATCCAAGTGATTTAGACAGAAGGGAATCGTGCACTTGCAAATTTCCTAGAAATCTTCCTTACAGTGAACAGTCTTTCTGTCAAATCTAACAATATTCAGAAAATCAGAAGAACAGATATGGGGTTGTACTTGTAAATCAAGAAAAGTTGATCAATCCAGCCATTTATTGAAAAAACAAAAATGAACCATGGAATCACTGTTGGCCTTGGACCTGCCAATAAACCGTCAGGATGCTGTCGTCCTCTTAAGAATAATAGGGAGTGAAATTTCTTTCAACTAGGTGGTAAATGCTAGTCATTTTCAGATACTTGAAATTTTCCGAGAAATGGAAAGTTATCCTGTAAAGCCACTTTCTAAGGGACATGCTCTATGTTTCCCTAGTCAAAAGGGATATTCAAATTATTTTGTGGTGGCCTTGCTGGTTCAACTCTAGAGAAAAAACACAATAAAACAAAAGCAGCATAACTGTAATATCTCAGAACCAATTCAGATTTCAGAACCTCTTATCTAAAGCAACTCAGGTCCCAGATTCCATTCTCTTTTCTTTTTCAAACCAGCATCATATGCTGACTCGGACCAAATATAAGCACAGACTCCAGCCAGGGTCTCTCAGACATCTCTTTCAACACCATTTTCGTGCCTACAAGCAAAAAGCTAGAATTGTAATGATAATAATAAAGGAAAGAAAAAAAAACAACTCCAGCTATTTATTTAGTACCCCACCCTTATCCTCTTGTCCTCCACCTAGCAGTTCTCTAAATAGTCCTTCTCTGGGTTATCTCTTCACTCTTGATTCCTCAAACTATGTACTCTTCACCATGGAAAGCCATGTTAATTGCTGTAGCAATGCTACAGCTGTGCTTTTCCATGGAGGTTGAATCTTCTTTAGCTCACCCTGATAAAATTGTTAGGCTCCCAGGCCAACCCCGTGTGGGCTTTCAACAGTTCTCAGGATATGTTACTGTGGACGAGAAGAAGCATAAAGTCCTTTTTTACTACTTTGTGGAAGCAGAAATAGATCCAGCTTCAAAGCCTTTAGTCCTTTGGTTGAATGGAGGTCTGCATTTTCTTACTTACTTCACTACAAATTTGATAGACCCTCAAAAGAAGCTCAAGTCTCTGAATGTGTACTACTGAAATGAACAACATTCTTCTATTTCCCGATGTGGCTGCTGTAAAACTTTGGGTGTCTGATGCTATGTATTACTGCTTGTTTCCTACAGGGCCTGGTTGTTCTTCCGTTGGAGTAGGGGCATTCTCTGAAAATGGGCCTTTCAGACCAAATGGAGAGGTTCTTGTTAGAAACGGTTACAGCTGGAACAGAGGTACTACAGAATTTTACTCTTTATCTCATTTGTATAGTTGATCGGTGATGATAAATAAGCAACTGATTGTTTTTCAACTCCATCTGGTATGGCAGAAGCTAATATGTTATACTTAGAGACACCAATTGGAGTGGGGTTCTCTTATTCCACTAACAGCTCCTCCTATGTAGCAGTGGATGATGAGACCACGGGTATGTTCCTAACCTCATTCATTCCTTTTTCTTGACTGGTAGAGATATCTTTAAATGTTCATCTACACCACTAGCTTTTATCCAAGTCTCTCTCTTCCACTAATGAAATAAGGATTTAATCTAATGGTTTGCGAATAGTAATGGGTAGTCTTGAAGTTATGGGGAGGACAGCTTACAGCTGCTTTACTGCATTCTGCGGACATCTTCCTTTAGATGTTGAAGTTTGTTCGAAAGGGCTGAAACAGTCCATTTTTGCTTAGGCTTTTAAGAAAAGTTTACAGATAAAACAGTATTTTCCGGCTGAAGTAACACTGCAACCGTTCTTCTGTTACTTCTTTTTGGGAGTATATAAAACCTTTTGCCTTTTGGTACTTTACATGGAGGTTCTTAAGCTTTTATTTGTTTATTTAATTCTTTTCTCTCCGGATTTTCCAACATTTTTTGTGTGCAAGACTTCAAGTAAAGAGGGTTATTTTCCTTGCTACTCAATTGACTTATGAGTTCTATATCTTATAATCTAAAGTCATCTTTTCTTTAATTTTCTCAAGCCAGGGACAATCTTGTATTCTTGCAACGCTGGTATCACAAATTTCCAAATTACAGGCAGAGGGATTTGTTTATAACAGGAGAAAGCTATGCAGGTACTTCTACCTGTATTCCAATTTCATGTATTGTGAATTTGATACAAATGATGATTGATCTTGATGTACTACTTTTTGTTGGCTTACTGATATCAGGCCATTACATTCCTCAACTTGCAAAGCTTATGGTCGAACTCAATAAGAAGCAGAATCTGTTCAATTTGAAAGGAATTGCTGTGAGTATTACTCTGTACAATGCAAATTTGCATGAGAAAAAAATAGTTAAAACTTGAAGGTATCTTGTATCTAAGAGAACAATTTCATCCTTTGCAGCTAGGTAATCCCGTTCTGGAATTTGCCATCGACTTCAATTCAAGGGCTGAATATTTCTGGTCCCATGGGTTAATATCAGACTCAACTTACAGAATGTTCACTTCTGTCTGCAACTATTCTCGATACGTCAGCGAGTACTACAGAGACTCAGTTTCCCCTTCCTGTTCGAGGGTGATGAGCCAAGTAAGCAGAGAAACCAGTAAATTTGTGGACAAATATGATGTTACTCTTGATGTCTGCATATCATCGGTGCTCTCACAATCAATGGTTCTAAATCCACAGGTAACTCTTCCCTCCAAGGTCAATTGCATTATATTGCATATTTTTCCAATATGGCTCAATTGATATTAACTAAAAGTCTTTTGTTTTACCTCGCAGCAAGTATCTGAAAGGGTAGATGTATGTGTCGAAGACAAAATTGTGAATTATCTGAACCGGAAAGATGTCCAGAAAGCTCTTCATGCTCTGCTTGTTGGAGTTCGCAGATGGGCTGTCTGCAGCAAGTAATACTTCTAGATTAAGCTAAAGATATATAGTAAATATAAGAAAGCTTGCAGAAAAATTGATCCTATCTATCTATAGACCACCAACTTTCCGAAGGCTTGATAAAGATGTCAAACCAAACTATTTACAGGAAAATCTAGGATTTGCTTATAATAGTAAACATCATAAGAGTTTCCAGGATGCATCTATTCTTTAAACATAGTTGTAGGGACAAAGTGTCCCCCGTCTTCTTCAGCTGAAAGTCAGCTACCTCTGAAAGAGTTCTATAGATAATTAACCAACTGAAACTGGATTTTTCAATTATGACTTAAAGCTTCTCCAAGTAAATTTTTATTCCTCTACTGTGTTGATGACAGCATATTGGATTATCAGCTGCTCAACCTGGAGATCCCTACAATCTCTATTGTTGGTTCACTAATCAAGGCTGGAATCCCGGTCTTGGTTTACAGGTAATGCAATCTCAATGTCGTATGGACTTAACAACATCATAAAGGCCTTGCGGCTTATAAGTTTGATACTATCTTACAGTGGAGATCAGGATTCTGTTATCCCATTGACTGGAAGCCGCACCCTGGTACGTGGACTGGCAAAGGAGTTAGGATTGGAAACAACTGTACCTTACAGAGTTTGGTTTGAAGGGAAGCAGGTATTTTCATCAATAAAGCAGGCAAATGACTTCATTTCTTTATGATGGCAGCAACAACTACTTGCGACATTAAATATAATTTGACAAAGATAAATGAGATAGTGTCTCCAACATAATTTTAAATTTATTTTATCAGGGTTTGTGGTTTCTTACTTCTTTGCAGGTTGGTGGCTGGACTCAAGTTTATGGTAACATCCTCTCATTTGCCACAATCAGAGGGGCTTCTCATGAAGCTCCTTTCTCACAGCCTGAGAGGTCACTCATGTTATTCAAGTCATTCCTTGAAGGGAAGCCTCTACCAGAAGTTTTTTGAATCAAACTTCATTTTCCAAAATAATTTGTTTGAGACTGCAAATCTGTGTGTCAAGTTGCTTAAAAACACTTGAGCAATGTTTGATTCCAGAGAAAAAGGAAGAAAAAAAAAGTTGAGTGAAATTTTTTTTATCTGGTTTTGTTGAGTGCAATGGATCCTTCCTAGCTGAGACAAATCTTGTAAATAGGTCTCCAGACAAATCAGAAAATGCCTTTTTCTAGCCAAAGATGAAAGTTCTTCCTTTTGCGTTTTTTTCCTGCTAAATTGGTTGATCTTGTGTGAACATTTTCATTAGCACATATCTTAAAAGCTTCCAACTTCCAAGCCCCCATCATTTTGACCTTTTTCTCTATACCAGAAATCAAGATAAACCTCCAATTACAGTGAAGGCAAGGGACCAAAAAGAAAGACTCCCAACAGGGACAACGATAAGGTTAATAACAACCCAGTATCTCCTGCCTCCTCTCGACCACCCTAAAGTTGATGGAAACCAGTATAACAGCCACTCATTTTCTATCAAAACAAAGGAATCTTTTAGCCCCAAATCGTACAAACGAACCAGTCTCTGAGTGTCTCAACACTCGCCGCAGTTTAAGTTCATACAACATTCAATGGGAAACAACAAGAAAAGCAGAGACCAAGCACCATGATCCGACAGTAAACGCGTCTTGCGGCATGTCACAAGTCCTGAATACATGCCTTCCCTGAATTTTCCGCCTTTCACATGTGAAATCCCATCTTCAAATATACAGTCAAAGATGTAAGGAAAAAAGAAAACTAAAAAATTTTCAAGTGCAAGATGTAGGGGACCACATGAAATAATAGTAGCGAGAATAAGAAACTGCATGACACCCCACCAGGGCTCCTGGTGAAGGTCACCCGGAAACTAACTATTAGAGCGTGGGTGCCATCATCATTGCAGAAAAGCAAAAGAAACCCAACTTTGATGATTTCCGGCAAACCGACCAGGCTCCCACCACCATCCATTTTGCAGTTGACTTTTCTAGTTTTCTGTTTCTTTTTTCTTTTTGGCTACTGATTTAGTGCTGCCTTAGTGAAGAAACAGTTAAAACTTTCACTGCCTAATTTAATAACCACCCACTCCCAATCTGAAAAAAGTGGGATCTCCTTCTTCCTTTCCTTGAAAAAAGCAGAACTATAAACCACCCATCCATCCCTTTTTTCCTCTCTTTCTCTTTCTATAATTTGACTACTCAGCTGTAACCTTGGGCCTTGGCCTCCCATTGTTTCAATACTAACCAAAGAAAAAAAAGGACACAAAAACAGAATGGCACAACCCAAAAAAGAAAACCCTGCTGCAATCATCAACTCTCTACACCTCCAGGTAATAAAAAAAAATTCTTTTTTTTCTTTTTTCTTTTTTGAAAAATCCACATCATTGCTCTTCTGCATAAACCCAAATCAACAGAGGAAAAAAAAAAGGGGAACTTTTTCTTGCTTGGAATTTTTACTTAAATCTAGGGTTTTGAATTTTCCATTCCCGTTTCTTTGATCATTATAAATTATATATGCAAGAATTACAGGAAAAAGAGGAAGAGAAAGAGCTCGACCTCGGATCCGACGAACCTGACGCCCCATTGCCCTTAACCGTCACTTCCCGGGTAAAAGAGAATTGGCATTGTTCTTTTTTGGTGTTAGAAGCCTAAAGATCTCTTCCTTTTTTTAGTAATGTGGAACTGGAATGTGCAAAAAAAAAAATGATGCAGGTATTGTATATGTTGGGAGATATAACGGCAGGTCCGGCTTCTCGGTTCACCCAATGGTTGGAACTGGTTCGTAAACGGAGCGGGAAATACCGATCCTCTGGCTTCCCTAACCGTCCCAACAGGCTTGACAGTATGGCTTCTAGGTACGTTATTTGATTCATTTTAGTTCCAATTGTTGATCACTGGCAATATTTCAATTGTGATGCTAATTTATGAATTTATGAATTTATGAATTTTGTTTTGATAAGCATTGCCTTGATAATTATGGACTAACAATGCTGCTTAAGTTTTAGAAAGTTGTGTTGAAGTTTGTTTTTGGGTTCTATTAGAAAAACCCACTCACTCTGCTTTTATCTGTCATTTCCTCTTGGATTTTTTGTTTTGTCCTATTAGGGGGACGGGGGCGTTTCAGTTTGGTAGGAGTGATATTTTAGACAGCATGTTATAATTTCGACTATGGTCATTAGGAAAGGAGGAAATTTTGCATCAGTCATTGATATAAATGCACTTGGAAGTTCTTATTTTGATTTGGATGTTCATTTTTAAATCAACATTTGATTAGGTTATAACCAATGATTTGACCATCCAACAATTGAATATTAGTTTGTACTAGAAGGAAATTGGTGTGTCAAAATATTATGGATGAGATTTTTCTTTGTTACTTACTCCTCACTGTTATTATTATTCAGTGCAGAAGACTCACCTGTTGATTCACCAAGTCTTCTGCCCACTGAGCATCCTCCAGAAATCAATTTGTGGGAAAGACTAGGTAAAGCTGCAGTTTTGGACATCAAATCAAGCTCTTTTTCCTGGGACATGCTTTCTTCACTTCACCATACGGAGCACAGTAGTAGCACTGACCATTCTGAGGATGAACAAAATAAAGCCCTTGAGGTGTGTGATACAGTTTAATCATTAGAGGTGGAATGACACCTTTCTTCATCTTTATGTCAGCAATCCAGAAGTATTGGGAGGAAAATTACTAATAACAAAGGAACTTTAAATGCTTTATCTTCACTGCTGCTAATCTTTTATTTGCTAGTCAGGTCCTTCCTACATGGGACTGCAATGCATCTAACTTCAAATAAAATACTATTCTTTTTTATTTCTTCAACTGGATTAGTTTATTCAATAGTATGAGATAGTTTTCAGATGCCAACAAAAGGGAAATATTCATAAATATTGAAAGTGTCAAACTGCTAGAGTTTGTATAATAAGTTCCATGAATTTTGTGTGCTCAAAACTCTGCTGTGTATTCGTGTAGCAAGAGTGTAGACTTTGCCTGACTCATGGATAAGTTACTTCCTAATTAGTTCTATTCTCATCTGCCACCTGGATTTATCTTCAGTTGTCTGCATTTAGGTTACAGTAAATTCTGGAGGAGTTGTTTTCTTTGCATTATTCAACCAGCCTGGGGTTGATGATACTTCTCCAAAGGAAGCAGCAGCCGTTATAAAGTTTTCGTCTTCAAGGATGGCCACACAATCAGAACGCCTGGGTTATGAGTTTGCGAAGTGGCTAGGAATCCGGACTCCTCAGGTTGAACCTCTATACACCAGCTGTTCTGTATTACTAACATATTTGGCTATAATTCCAACCTTACATCGAACACTCTGTCGGACGCTTTGTGTTTTATTTTGTTTTTGGTTTTCCTTTTCTTTTAACTCTCCTTTTAATGATTACTGATTCTTTTGCAACAGGCTAGAGTAATTCATAATTCTAGCCCAGAGTGGTTTCAGATAAAGGAAGCTGCACAGAAAGCAAGAATTACAGCAACCTCAGAAGGAGATGAAGTAGGTGAAGTCACATGTTCAGAGCTTTTGGAGGCACTAGAACTTAGCCGATGCCTTTTTCTGATGAGGTGAGAATAAAACCTGGATTTGTAAGACTGTAAGGGTTGTTAAATCAGCTGAGGATGTGGTTATGGCCATATGATTCCACTGATTGGTGCAAAACTGAGAGCCTTAGAAAGTTTGTACTTCAAAAGTTTTTGTATCAAGCAATATATTGTAGGGTTATCTTCAAGGCAGGAGCAACTGGTTCATGATTGCTGCAAGGGTACCGTATTATTAGTGCACACGGTAGTCATCCAGGGCTTGTTTAGATAAAATTAGAGAGCAATTAGAGAAGAAATCTTGACATACAAGGAAAATAGTTACATTTAGAGAGCAATTAGAGAAGAAATCTTGACATCCAAGGAAAATAGTTACATTCTTTATGCAGCATTTTGAATTTTAAGAACCATGTCTTTTGCAGTTATGTTCATGGATCCCCTTTGTTGGAAAGCGTAAGTGGATTTGATTCAAAGGGGACTGCAGAAAGAACTGCAGCAGCTCTTGGTAGGGTCTTGATGTTGGACCTTGTCATCAGAAATGAAGATAGACTTCCTTGCCGTGAACTAAGATGGCGTGGAAATCCTGCAAATTTGTTGTTAGCAGACAAAACAAGCTCTGCAAATATGGGTTCTTTGGATGAGGCATTTGACTCTGCAATCAAGCGATTCCGCCCTAGGGTGATTAGAGCTATTCAAAAGGAACGAAGGGCATCTTCAGTTGACAGCAGATTAAGCCCTCATAGTCCAGGACTGGTATCACAGAGCTCTGATCTTTCTGAAATAACAGAATCACCTAAATCTAGTGACATGAGTATAGTAAGTCCAACATTCAGTGAATCATTCCATTCCGGTTCCCACATTGTGGCTATAGACTCTGGTGTACCACGTCGACCTCCTGTTGGAAAACGTGCAAATGACCAAGTAATTTATCCTAAATTGGTTGAGTTACTTCTCAATAGTTCCAATTACTCCTCCAACTTGTTACATGATATAACATGTGGGAAATTAGGAACTGCTTCACCAGATGATGCTGATACAACTGATATGCGGGGAACTGAAACGACCTCAGTTGTTCAAGAATTTCGTAGTGGGTTCCGTGCAGCTTTAAGGGATCTGCAGGGATTCCATATATTCCTGCTCACACTTCATCAAAAGCTTGATAGCTTGTTACGTCAATTTCTGACAATTTTAAATAAGACATCAGGGGACTTTGATAAGGAGGATTTAGCAGTTCCTGAGTCACCATTGCATCCTCCTTGCCTTGGAGGTATTGCTTCCCCATCTACTCCAAGTAAGGAGCGAGTCCTCAGTGATAACCGATCAGATTATAGTGATTCAGAGTTACAGAGAACGGCTCCAAAATCATCATCGTCAGGGCACAGAGAAAGCATGGACTCTAGTTCTCCAATGTCACGAGAAGGCTGGCATGGAAAGTTCCACAAAGGTAGTGGAGAGCCCCTTCATAGCTTGCGTTTGACTGCAAAGCTCCGAGACTTCCATAAGTTTGCCAAGGTTTGTTATACTTGTAAACAAAATGGAATGTCATTTTATAAAACAATGTTTCAGTGGAATATAGATATGTCAAACAACTTATGGCAATTACTGAAGTGCCATTGGATATTTTATGTTAAAGTCTCATCTTGAAAAGAGTAAATGCATGGGTTGAGTCTTTTATACTAACCACTCTCGTAGAAAAATATGAAAAGGATAGAACAGTCTATTGGATTCCTGTCACAGACCCTGCTTTGACAGGATTAATGCTGACTATCAGTGTTTATGACATTTAACAATGACATCATGCAGGTAGGGAGTGTAAAATCTTTTTAGTGAGATTTGATTGCTTGTTTAGCTGTTATGCTGCGAATTTGTGTAACAATATGTTTTCTGGCATAGTTTTTGGTAGTTTCTACTCTGCGGAAATGTGTTAACTTTTGTGCTAGATCAAACTTTTCTTTGTAATGCTTCATTGTTTAATACTATTTTTGCTCTCAGGTTGATGCTGAATCAGGCAGAGATTTGGAACAATGGAATGAAATGCTTAAAAATGATGCTGTTAAACTCTGCCAGGAGAACAATTTTAATACAGGATTTTTTGAGGGCAGTGATAATAACAGTGTTGTTGATGCTTATGAATTAAAGGTAATACCTTCTTTCAACTTCTTGGCCTTCTTTCTATGCAGCTCGCAAATATCTTTACGTCAGCGTTTGAGGTAGCATTCTGTAGATACTAATTGTCCTATGTTTTTTTATGTTATTATAACGTACAGGTTAGGCTTGAGCACATTCTTGAGAGGATAGCATTGATATCTGAGGCTGCTAATACAGAAAAGCCATCTTTAATTACTAGTAGCTTGCTCATTGGTGGGGCACTGGCTGCAAGGTCTGTTTACACACTGCAGCATTTGGGAATTAGTCATATTTTGTGTTTGTGCTCCAATGAAATTGGACAGTCAGACTCACAGTACCCTGACTTATTTGAGTACAAAAATTTTTCTGTAAGTAATTCAATTTTTTTCCCTCTAGGTTTTTTGTCAGTCTATTTCTACATGAAGAAAATTTCCTGGGTTATTTGACTCATCTGGCTGAAATCCCATTTAGTTCTTGCTTATTTTCTCTGCTATGGGACATCATAAACTCAACTAATCAGGCCTTAAACCCAACTATACCTCAACCAAAAACTCTAAAACAGTAATAGTTGCAGTGAGTAACCACAATGGCAATGGTAATATCCTTTTTCTTTTTGTACATTAATCTTACACTCAGATCTAAGGAAATGTTGATTGTAGAGCTCTCTGGTTCTATATCTTAGTGTTCTACTACCTGCATGGAAACCTCTTTCATAATGAATCTAATGATACATGTTGTGCCTCATTGAAACAGATATGTGACAACGAAGATTCAAACATCAGCGGTATCTTTGAAGAAGCTTCTGATTTTATCGATCATGTTGAACAAATAGGTGGAAGGGTCTTAGTTCATTGCTTTGAAGGGAGAAGTAGGAGCGCCACATTAGTGATTGCATACCTGATGCTTCGGAAGTAAGTTATATGTCATGCTTTATACTTTAGAAAGCTTATAAACAAAAGGCTGCATTGCTGCTAAAAAACCTCCAGTATTGGTAAACCTTAGTTCACCAGAGTTCTGTCATGCAAATGGAACCTTTTTGGTTAATCAAGACTGAAATACTTTCACTATCATGGGCAGGAACTTAACTTTATTAGAAGCATGGAATGCCCTTAAGCGAGTTCACCGCCGAGCCCAGCCCAATGATGGGTTTTCAAGGATTCTAGTGGATCTTGATCGGAAACTGCACGGAAAGGTTTCAATGGAGTGGCATCAGCGAAAACCAATGATGAAAGTCTGTCCCATTTGCGGGAAGAATGCTGGTCTGAGCAGCAGCTCACTCAAGCTTCATTTGCAGAAAGCACACAAGAAGCTATCTTCAGGGAGTGTGGACAGTGCAATGACCATGGAGATACAGAAAGCTTTGGATGCACTCAAAATGAACCGTGGTGGGAGTGTAAGCCCCACACAGAGACAGTCTCATTCAGTTATGGATGAGTAGCAGCAGAACATTCATTTTAGTGCAATCGAACCCCTGAGGAATCATCAATTCCTAGATTTGCTGCTCTTCTCAATCTATATTTGGTGTGAGTTCAACTCTGCTGGTTAACTTGGAACCAAAATCTCTGCGGTCATTAGCAGAAGCATGATAACAGCTTAGCTGTTATCCTGTTTGTAAAGATCATCTTGTCAATGTAAAGTATCATACATGGTGAAAGACAAGGAGTTAGTTTTTACAGACATATGCATTGCCACTGCAAACGGGTGAATACTGGGTAATCTTGGTTCCAAATTGTTTTTGGAGTGCATTCTGTATCATTAATCATTATCTTTATTCAACGAATAAATAAAATGCAATTTGTCAAGCACGGTGCGTTGCAATTTCTATTGACATTTCGTCATTTTTACCGGCTGCTCATCACTCTGCTGGGTGCGAACTGCAAGTCACTACGGTCGCCTGTCACGTAGCAAATACTGTCATTTCCATGCTTTGGTGAAGTAACAGAACTTTATCATGCTTCAAGAACTTCAGAATTTCTAGGATCCAATGCCCTGCATTGATAGCTGTGATCTAACGATTAGGTGTAAACAGCTCTAAATAGGCAGAAAATTCTAAATGTGGATCATTGAAGAACCACCTCACAGTCTCGATTCAGGTTCAATAATAAGCCGTAACATTTTGAACGTATTCCAATCTAATTAAATTTTATTGTTAAGTAAACTGCCAGCCTAATACTACCAGCAGCATCTTCTATGCGCCTCTTCCAAATATGCATGTGATTCAGTGTCAGAAATACAGCTTCAATGTCCACAGGCAAGCAATCAATGACTTCCAATTCTACTGCCAAGTAGTCCTTTCAAGAAAACAGACTACAACTAGTATAGCCAGTTCAATGAAAAAGAAAAGTTACAAACAACATATCCCAAAAACCTATTTGGTTACACAACTGGAATTGGATCAGCCAATGACTCAGGAGCACCACTGCTACCATTCAGAACGGTAACATTTCCATCAGAGTCAACATCCACAATTACTGAATCACCCTCCTTGATTTCCCTAGCAAGCATCTTCTCGGCCATGCTGTCCTCAAGAAGTCTCATAATGGCTCTTCTCAAAGGCCTTGCTCCATAACTTGGGTTGTATCCTTCCTCCACCACCCTCTCTCTAAACCTTTCAGTCACTTGAAGCTCTATCTCTTTGGCTTTGAGCCTGTCAAACACCTCCTTAAGCATTATATCTGCAATCTCCTTGACCTCCAACTTGGTGAGCTGCCTGAAAACAATCATCTCATCCAATCTATTCAAGAACTCTGGCCTGAAATATTGCTTCAGTTCTTCTGTCACCAGGCTCTTTATTCTATTGTAACTGCTGTCCTTCTCATCATAATCAAGATCAAATCCTATCCGTCGTCCACCCTTCTCAATTACACTGCTTCCAACATTTGATGTCATTATCAGAAGGGTATTCTTGAAATCCACAGTTCTTCCTTTACTGTCTGTCAACCTTCCATCCTCAAGTATCTGAAGCATCATGTTGAAGACATCAGGATGTGCCTTCTCAATCTCATCAAAAAGTACTACAGTGTATGGTCGTCTTCTAACAGCCTCAGTCAGCTGACCACCCTCAGTGTAACCAACATAACCAGGAGGTGAACCAATGAGCTTGGACACCGTATGCCGTTCCATGAACTCACTCATATCAAGCCGGATCATGGCTTCTTCAGAACCAAAATAGTAAGCAGCTAGTGCCTTTGCTAGTTCTGACTTTCCTACACCAGTTGGTCCAGAAAAGATGAAGCTAGCAATTGGCCGGTTGGGATTCTTGAGACCGACACGGGCACGTCGAATTGCACGACTAATGGCTTTGACAGCTTCATCCTGACCAATGACTCGCTTATGAAGAGTCTCTTCCATCTTAAGGAGGCGATCAGACTCATCGGTTGATACTTTCTCAACAGGAATACCAGTCCAGGCAGAGACTATATGCTGAATGTCCACTTCGGTCACAACTGGACCTCCTTCCCCTGCCTCTGCCTCTGCCTTATTCATCTCCTTGTCTTTCTCTTGGATGGCAGTGATCTGAGCCCTGAGCTCGATTTCTCGGTCACGTAATTCCCCAGCCTGTTTAAAAGAATGTGTTATGATATGAGCCAGTTGTACCCAAGATTGTCAAACCCACAAGAGAAAAACAACGGTTGACCACTTAACAGCCTTGTAAGACAACAAATCTTTAGTAGATCAAACAATCCAACACCAAGAAGTTAGGACCCAAAGAAGGACCAGTAAAATATTTTGATCCACTCCCTAACAGAAATCAACATAAATGGTCCCACGAAACTCAAAACACTTTGTACCTTCTCAAAGTCCTGGCTGCGAACAGCTTCATTCTTTGACTTTGTGATCTGCCTGAGCTCCTTTTCAAGCTCTCTAGCTTCCTCAGGGAGCTGCAACAACAATAATTTCATGAAATCAACTTGAGAAAGAAAGGCATACAAGAGTTGCTCCTGACTAGATTGTAATGCAAGCACACCTGTGCATGACGAAGGCGAACACGAGAACCAGCTTCATCAATCAAGTCAATTGCTTTATCAGGCAGAAAACGGTCACTGAAGCATACAGAAATTAAGGTGAGACACAAAAAGGGCAGTACTATTTTGTGACAATGCAAATAAAAAAGATACTTGATGAAAATAAGATGACCACATACCTGATGTACTGGTATGACAGCTGTGCAGCAGCAATTAAGGCATCATCTGTGTAGCGAAGCTTGTGGTGAATCTCGTAACGTTCTCGCAAACCTTTCAAAATCTGTATAGTTTCATCTACAGATGGTTCAGGCACTCTGACCGGCTGGAAACGTCTTTCCAAAGCTGGGTCTTTCTCAATATGCTTTCTGTATTCATCGAGTGTTGTAGCTCCAATACACTGCATCAATTCAAATAAAAATATAAAAAAATAGCCAGATTTGATTAAAATAACAGAGATGATAATCATTCGGAAGTATATAAATTCAAGCACAAGCAGCAATGAGAAAGCACCAAATAATTCACATGGAAGTCAGATACAACAATCAACCTGAGTCTCTAAAAGATTATAACACTTGCTGAAACGGTGAAGAAGAATTTATCTAGTAGATTTAAATGCAGCACCAGGCAATCCAAACTTAGAAAAGACAGAAAACTACAGACGCTTTCCCAATTCCTTCTTTTGTTTGCCAGACAAAAATAAATACACACAGTACAATCTTCATTGTAAGAACAAAATTTACCTGCAATTCACCTCTTGCAAGAGCTGGCTTCAAGATATTGGCAGCATCAATAGCCCCTTCTGCAGCTCCTGCTCCAATTAAGGTGTGCACCTCATCAATAAACAATATTATCTCATCACTTTGCTTGATTTCCTCCATTAGCTTCTTCAATCTCTCTTCAAACTCTCCACGATATTTTGTTCCAGCAACAAGAAGACCCATATCAAGTGTTATAACCTAACAAGAAAACAGTCATAAATGTGTACTTCTAACTAAAAAAAATAAAGTACCAAAAAATAATGCCTGTATCTTTGAAAGGTCTGGAAAAGGGGTAAGAAAAACCAGGTAAAAAGGAAATTATAATGACATTAAAAGATACAAGCATCTTTATTGTTGATTTATACCCCTGATAAAATTAAGATAATAGCACAGCAACAAGATCTTAATCTATCAACCATCTATGTCTTCTTTTGATTAGCTTCAGGCAAGACCTTACAATTTGGAATATTCAAATTTTATGGAAATAGGAATATTCAAATTTTATGGAAATAATGAAACTCTCGACTTTAAGTGACTATAATCTCTATTGACCAACCATTTCATGTTATGTATACTAATGCAGTAAACATTCCGGGTAAAAATATGACCCGTGATGGAAATAGATGTTATACATACATTACACAGAATTTTAGTACGCAACTAGAGCAAAATTGGCATAAGTTTGAGGCAATTCTAAAAGGGGAACATGGAAAAATATTACAATCAGATTTGCATGTCAGAACAAATCCAAAACATGAAAACATTTTTAAAATCACTATCAATTTGTAAAATCTCTCTGCTAAGACAAAATATTCTTAATGCTAAATAACATGTATGCACCTTCTTTCCCTCAATTGTATCAGGAACATCACCACTAGCAATACGCTGAGCAAGGCCTTCAGCAATTGCTGTTTTTCCAACACCAGGTTCTCCTATAAGACATGGGTTATTTTTGGTCCGTCTACCCAATATTTGGACAACACGTTCTATTTGAACCTGCCTCCCAACAACAGGATCCAATTTACCCTGGAATGGGGAAAACCAGCTTAGAAACAAGCACATGCAAATGCCCAGATTATATACCAGATAAACAAATTTCGTACCTCCTCGGCGAGCTTAGTCAAATTGGTTCCATATTCCTCAAGTGTTGGCATCTTTGTGTTGCCAGTTGATCCTCCAGGAACAACGCTAACTTCATTGCCCTCACCAACCATACGAATAACCTAGTACTCAAATAGAAGATTAACCCCCATTAGCTTTTTACATTGAAAAAAAAAAAAACAAACCAGAAATTTGAAGCAAGATCAAGTTGGTTAATGCATTTCTTGCCTGTGTGCGGATATTGCTTGGGTCAGCACCTAAATTCTCCAGAACACGGGCTGCTACACCTTCACCTTCACGAAGCAGCCCAAGAAGAAGATGCTCTGATCCAATATAATTATGGCCTGAAATTTTCATAAAATAAAATTTACCAGTTAATCTAAGTAAATTTATGAAGTCCAGAGCGCATGTGCATGTAAATAGAATGAAGAAAGGACTAAGTGCTGGCTGGAATTCAAGGATTTGGTGAGATAAGTTAGGAGCATACAGCTAAACTTCTGACTCATTTAAAGATGAAGGAAAAAGGCTCTCCACCACCACAATAATCCTTTGATACAAATTTTTTTCTTTTTCATCATATAAAATGTTTTTCTTATTGGTTAAGTCAATCAAATGGAAATTTGATTCACGTGATCTTCTGCAAATAAATAGATTCTATTATGAATAGAAATGACTGAGTGAATTGTTATACAGATAACCAACACACATAAAATGAAAGCCAAATAAAATGATGAAATGGTAGTATAACTCTTCCTACTAGCTAATCCCAGTTTAAAAGCTGTTGTAAAATGAATTAAGAACGAAAAGCAAAAACTATATAGTATATAGATACCAAGTTGGCGCGCTTCTTCCAATGAGAGTTCCAAAACACGTTTTGCACGAGGAGTAAATGGAATCTCCACAGCAACAAACCCACTGCCCCTTCCAATTATCTTCTCCACCTCTACACGTGCATCCTTAAGATTGATTCCCATGGATTTAAGAACTTTCGCAGCAATGCCAGTACCTTCACCAATAAGGCCCAATAAAATTTGCTCTGTACCAACAAAATTATGGCCAAGCCGTCTGGCTTCCTCTTGGGCAAGCATAATTACTTTAATTGCTTTTTCTGTGAAGCGCTCAAACATGGCTTTAGGTACACATCTGCTACCCCTTCCTCGTCGGGAAGAGATTGAAATTGCAACCTTAGAACGGAAATCTTGGCCAAATCTGACCATATTATCTAAAGAATTTGAACCACGCAACCCAGAGAAACTTCTTATCCTCAATCCAGGTGTTTGTAAACTGCACATCATTTTGGCAGACCCTTTTGATTTTGAAGATTCTTTGGATGGACCATGACTTCGACTAGTAACTAGAGCAGGAACAATAGTTGACTGAGCCAGAACCTTAGCCATCACTCCTATTAAGCAATCTGCATTTAGTAATGAAACAAGTCAGCTGGAATGAATACCTTACAAGGGACAATAGAATACTTGCATTCTCCACAAAATCACCAGAGTCTACTTGGCATAAATGAATGTTCTAAACTCAATAATGAACAACCAGTAAATTCGAAGAACAAAGTAGCACGAGAAAGAAGATTCAACATAATCTCAAAGTCAACTAAAAGTGGAAACAGTTTACCAGCCAATGACACTTTTACACCACAGACCATAGTCATCACACTTCTTCAAGCAAAACATAGATTCAACAGCTTTAATATACAATATATATATAACTTATACCAACAGAGTTAGCAGCACAACTATTGATCATTTGATTAACCCTAGAAGCCACTTCTGAATCTAATAACTGAAATACAGTGAACATAGAATCTAGAATGTACATAATTTGGAAGAATTGGCATTTCAATCAGGCTCAGCCAAAATTGATAATTTCACAGCACCAAGCTTATAACCCCTAGAAAATCACAACAGTAAAAAAAAAATAGTCTCACGATAAACAAGCTACCCAAGTGCTAAGAACAAGCAAATGTTACAAAAATAGCCGAATTCATGAATATAACATATAGGTATAACTGTGGTTTTTTTGCTAGAAGCTTTGCACTTTCAATTGGCTCAATTTACTTTAGCAAAGTTATAAATCGCTTTTAATAAAAATCCACGTCCACCCAGCAATCATTAGCATTAACGTAATACTACAATTTTTTTATCCCAATTTCAAAAGGTGGCTTACTCACCTTATCCATTAGCGATTACAACAGAAAGAAAAAAGAAAACCCAAACCAGACAAATTTTTATTAAAAAAAAAACCATAAATATTGAGCACCCAACAAAGAATCAACAAACACCAAAAACTTCAAACCAAAAAATCAATTTCAAACCCAAACCAACCCAACCAAAACCCTAACCAAGATTTTCTGGAGAAAAAGAAAACAAAGAATTTACTTGAAGACTATGACCCGAAAATGAAAAACCCTAATTTCCGACAAGGCAAGAAACCCAAAACCAAGCATCAAACCGAAAAAAGAAATTTCCAAAACTCACCTCAAAAAGGAAAGAAGCGGTGCAGGAAGAAAAGAAAAAAAAAAGCTGAAAAAGATAAAATAGAAATAGAGAGTAAAACTGAAAAGGGGTCTTTTCTTTTAGAAGTTGCAGAGAGAAGAGACCCTTTTTTATCTAGTGCAAATGGTCGGCCGAAGAGAGAAGGAAAATGCAGAGGATAGATGTGGCTTATAACAACCAGCTCTTTTTTACTCTCTTTCTATTTTTTTTCTTTTTTTTTGGGTGGGGGTAGATTACAGGAAAGTATATCAAAATAGAAAATCATAGATGTCCAGTCTTTATTTCAAAATAAAAATGGGTTGGTGGTCAATGTAAAAGATATTTCAAGTACAATGTGGTATATTATTGTGAAGACGAAATTGCCCTTGCTTTCTCTTTGTTGTAAGATATGGAAAGGCCAAATTTTGGTTAAGAGGAGCTGTATATAGTAACCAATTAACGTGTACATCCTCTTATAAAAAAAAGAATCAACGCAACGGGTATAAATAGTTACGTTTCAAGAAATTAATAAAAAATAATATAATTTTCTTGTGTAAAATAATAAAATTTTCTGTTCGATTATAATGAGGTAAAAGTAAAAAAAAAATGGAGAAACAAAGTATATTGAAATATACAAATCTTTTTTGTATTTCTCATGATTTCATCGATTGTAGCTGTGTTAAAATATCAAAAAATAATGTTAAACATGTCTTACGTCAAATATAGTATTGTTATAATTTATACATTAAAAATAAAATAAGATAAATATAAAGTCTTGAGTAAAAGACAATTATGAAATTGCAAAATTAAAAAGAGGTACTAACATTAAGAAGAATAGATGTCAGTGCAAAAGATAGGTAGGCCAAACCATATGAGAAGCAAAAAACTAATAGCGAAAATTATGTTTTCTAATCTTGGCAGTCAGTCTGTTCCTGGTAGATACTTTGTTTGAGTAAAAGAAATCAAGCAGAAAGGAAGCAGACGCCATGCAAATGCGAGCAAAAGTTTTGAGACAGATAGTCATAATAGATAACTGATAAAGGAATCAGACGCCATGCAAATGCGAGCAAAAGTTTTGATACAGATAGTCATAATAGATAACTGATAAACTCATGCAAGCATCACAGTATATAATTTCGTAAATGATAATAGTCATAAATTCACGATCATATGATAAAATAGCATAATTTAAGAAAGCTTTTGCATTTATTTAGTTACCTAATTTTACAGTAACAGCCGTAGAACTTTGTACTCTGAAAGTCAACTATTCTGTCATCAATAGTCTCATGAACGTTGCAATGAATAATTCACATCAACGAAAAAAAATTTGCAATTTGTCAAGCAATAGAGACCTGTGTAACTCGTTGCTGGTTTGATGAAAAGCAAGCAACTTATTATGGGCCTCAAAGGTTTTGCTTTCGCTCCTTTTTTTAAAGAGATTTAAGCTTTATCGTACTGCTATTTATTTAATCAAAAGCGATTTACAATAAAGAAGAAAAACTAATACTTAAACAAAGAATATCCAAAATCAAACACAATCAATGTTTCAAAAAAGGGAGATATGTATCAGATAGTTAAACTAAAAACGTCAATTAAATAATTTATATAACACTTGAAGGGAATCTTTTGCAACAAATGCAAGTTGTGCACTTGAGAAGAGAGCAAAACCCATTGGCTTTTCTCCCTTCGTAGTTCACTTGCAAAGCCTCAAAACCGAGAAGTCATCTTAGCGAATTTCGCACCTCCCTCTTTAACATCTTCAAGAAGAGTGGCAATGAAAATAGTCCGAACTTGAATTCAGAACAAATATTTCTTTTAGCTTTCCAATTTCGTATGAAACTAAACATCAAAAAGTATAATCGAGAAAAGTCATAAAAACTTTAACATGTTAAATATAAGACATATACCAAAAAACAAAAAAGCAATGCTGTAAGTAAAAGAAATCTCTGAATAAGCTTTGAATAGAGAAAAAGCAGAACAGAGAGTCGTCAGTGAGAGAAAATCTGAGAAGTTTATAAAAAGAAAATAACATGTCGTTTTTCTATCACGATGAGTCAAAATTAGACTTAAAAATATCAATTTATTGTGACAGTAATTTAGTAGGATGTCATGATTTTAGGAGATCCATCATAAGATATAATAATATTTTCGTTAAAAATTCTTTGGTGATGTGGAAATCAAATAAGTTATTTGTTATAGCTCGAAGCTCAGCAAAAGTATAATATCAATCCACGACATCCAGATGCTGTGAAGTTATCTAATTAAAACATTTACTGTTAGATTTTGAGATCAAATATAACGATGTTGTGGTGCTTTACTCTGACTGTCAATTGTTATTCATATTAGCAAAAATCTAATTTTTCATAAAATGACCGAATATATCAAAATGAACTACCATTTATCTAGAAAAGGTGCTTAAAGGTACAATTAAACCACTACATATGTTCACCAAGGCATTGCAGTCAAGGCAATTTCATAATTTTTTGAGTACGATGAGTGTTCATAACATTCACATATCCTCTTAAGGGGGAGTATTAGACAGATTAGAAGTGAATAAGCTCAATCTCGATACAAATGCATCGTTTCACTGTTACGGTAATTAACACGTAATTATTATATATTTTCTTTTTCTTTACTTCACTCTTAAACACTGTATATATTCAGTTCTATTGAGAGCTAATTCAATGAGAAAAACCCTGACATTTTTCTTGGCTTTGCGCCATTTTATCCCTTTCTTCACTGTCCTTCTATGACACTTACAAAATAGGCTCTTACACTCAATCCAAATTATTTTCTAAAAAAACCATCTTCTCTTAAATATTATGAATTTTGTTACACTTAAATGTAATTTTCGCTTTTCCGCTACCTATTTTTTTACCCAGACCCCTCTGCCTTTTTGTGTTATCATCTACGCCTCCATCATCTTCCATCGACTTCTCAAGCGTAACGATTAAGACTTGTTTGGATTTTGGGTTTAAGATCCTGCCACGTCGACCTTTTTAGTTTTTTCCTTAGTTCAAGGCTTAAATTTCAGTCCCTTTCCTGTCCCCAGATATTTTGCCAGTTTGGCTGATTTAGCCTTTCTTGGTGTGTTAGGATTGGTTGGTGAATCTTCAGGGCATGAGCTTGAGATTCATAAAAACAAAGAAAAAAAAATCAATAAACCAATACGTCGCTGTAGCATAGTCGTACACGAGACCATGGGGTTTGATTTTTTTTTTTTTCCCGTTTTCCTTGTTCTTGTTTACTAATCATTTTGATTGGGTTAAAGGGAAATGAAGTGGATGGAGTTGTATGAAACTGAAAATTTGGTGCTTCGGGGTTTAAGAGAAGTTTGTAGAGTAAGATGTTTTTGTGCCGCTAAAAATATCAACCATTTTGAGGCGGCGACCTCCTTGATGGCTTTGTTGTCAACTTCACTGCCATTCTTCCCCGTTTCCTCTCTTTCGTCTATCTTAGAAGATTTTTTTGTTTGAGTACGATTGACGGTGAATCTAGATCTGATAGAAAATCAAAAAGTCTTTATAAAAAAAAAAAAACCCTTTTATTATTACAATTTTTCCTGAAAAATCCATCTATAAACGATTCTAAATATTCATTGAGATATTATTTTTTAATTTATTTCATCTTATCCCTATTTCCTTAATTAAATAACACATAAAAAATAGTAACAATGACACAAGACATATTCAAGAAATTATTATAATTGTATTTTATTCGAAAACATAATAATTAAATTAATTTAAAATAATAAAAAAGTATTGATAAAAGAAAAAAAATTTACCAAAATACACTCTTTAAACCTCCTCAAGTCTCTCATTACCTTAATCAAAATTTAAATCTAATTGATATATCTCATTACTAATCTTGACGCCTATATAATGATAAATGAATTGAACAGTTTAAACTATGCAAGTTTTAACTATGGTATTACTTGTTTAATTAGTGTGTAAGAAGGCCTTTACAAGATTATTGTACTACTATAATTGTTTCACTTAATGGCATGTGCTTTTATCATTGCCTTGTTAGCTTATTTAGTTGGAATTGGATATACACATATGATGATTAAAGCTAGATTAAGAAGGCCACAGACTTTGAGGCAAGAGATCTTGAATGCTCTCACGGGTTTAATCATGTGAGTAATTGACGTGGCTTACTACATTTGCCAGTTTTCCGCGTTGACTTGTGGAGCGGTGGATATGAAGCAAATGTCTAATCCTTCAACTTTGGGCCGACTCTGGGATATATTAAAGGCCAGTGATAAGGAACTGGGCCATATCGTTAGGCCGGTTTAGACTTTCAACTCCCTAGGAAACCACGAGACGTAATATATACGTGACAATTTTGTATAAGATGTGACAACATAGCATGATTAAAATATAAATAAATTATATTAAATTTATTTAATTTGAGATATATTTAAGACATGATTAATTAATCATACTGTTATATATTCGTATAATTTATGACTCATTTATTAGTTATTTATTTAATTATGTTCATATGTCGTGTAAATTCGTTTACTATACAGTTAAGGCTCATTTATTAATTCATATAAACATTATTATTTTTATGATGGTTAAGATTTATTCATATTGAATTTTATTATATTTAGTAAATATTATAATATTTATACTTTTTATTATAAATTTGAATAATAGAAGTATGTTTTACTTATACAAATTTGATATTAATTTGAAGATAAAATATTGTATAATATAAATTGTATAAGTTAAATAGAAATCTAAATGACATATTGAGAAATGTAATTACACATATATGTATAAGGTTAATCCTAATCTTATTAATATTTTAACTCTAACTAAATAGTTTGTATAATTATCTTAAAAGTTGACTCATGAGGCAAAATTGTTAAAGAAAGAATAATTTGTATGGAGAGTGCTTGATAATATGCTAAGCATAGTTAAATAGGTCATTTTGCAAGATGCGAACTAGCTGTAACTGTTTGCTGTCAGGCTAGGAAGAAAGAGTTTGTTACTATGTAATGGAGAGCATGTTAGGAACGTACTCTTTTTCTTCCTCATGGTTCTTGTCCCACTGAGTTTTGCCATAACAAGGTTTTTTAATGAAGCTTTTCCTTCATGCTAGGGGTAGTGTTGTGATTATAATATGAGGGGCTCTAATATGTTTATATTTTGTGAATTCATATTGTAATCAGGGGTGGAGGGCCATATTATTATTGCCCCTAAAATTTTGAAAATTTTTAGATATTATATATATTTTTAATAGCCTTGAAGAGTAATATATTTATGGGGTTGTGATCCTTCCAAAATTTTTGAATTTATTTATTTATTATATATTTTAATGGTCCTCAAAATGTTTTTTTATTTAATAATTAATATAAATAATAAATAATAAAATGATTCCACAAGTCTTAATCAATTTTACATTAATTCTTAAGTTTATTTATGCCTCTTTCTCCTTCTCTTTCTTTTTTCTCTTTTGTTTTTTTATTTTTACTTTATTCTCTCTTATGTAACTCACCATTAAAATACACTTCATTGTTTAAAAAATATTTATGAACTTGTGAGTTTGGATAAGGATTACTCATCGCTATTATGCGAAATTAACTATTTATATATTTTATTCATTTGATATACATGTTACATAAAGTTATTGTTTATTATGAATCTTTTAATTGTTATTTAAATCTAATGTATTAGTTCTATTGCTTGTTATTTAAGATCGGAGAATAAGATCACCTATCTTAAACACGTCATGATAGATGATTAGCACCAGAGCAAGCCCCAATAGTCGTTTTAGAACCTTGGCAGACTTTATTCCTTTTCGTCTTTGACGTCCTCAACGAATGTTAGCTAGCTCCACCTTCAATTGTAATACATGTTATGGTGATGATTAATGAAATTCATCTTTCCTTTAAAAAAAATTATTTTAATAATATAAAATTTAATCTTATTAATCATGTTATGTTATAAAAAATTTAACTTGATATGTTTAATAAATGTATTAATATTAATCGAGTCGTGTTGTATGTGTATTAAACATATTTATGTATGTATTTAAGATTTTGATATAATTAATTAATCGTATTGTGTTTATATTTACCTGTATAATTATTAATATTATATATTTACCTAATACGAATAAGACATGAAAATAAAAATTGTCAAATCTAAAAAATAGTACAGTACAGTACAAAGGCCAACATGGAATTTAATCCACCAGCCCCAAGGTCACATCAACTCATCAAGCAAGCTAAAGAGCAGGGAGCACCAGTCGGGCGATTTCATTAAATTCAGAACTCATCATCCCGGCGAGTTGTATTTAAAATAACAATTTATTTATTTATTTTTCCCTTAGAAATAATTGCAGGTAAACTAACCCAAATACTAGGGCAATTTGCTTCTCCTATGTCCCGCAAAGCTCACGGGGTTACTCAAGAAATATTAAAGACACTTTTCCTCCCCTTCAGGCTTTAACTCACTAACCAAAGCCATCCCCGACTGGCAACTTATTTAAGATTTTTGTCACTCCCTCTTTCCTGCTACTTGGGCCTCTCGTACACCCAACCTTTATTACACTTTAAATGTGGTCCATTTTTCCTTTGCCTGGTAATTTTCTTATAGATTTAGTGGGCCCAACTGGCTCATAGTAGATCCCTCCCACAGTAAATACACTAGTAGCATGCCACTACCACCACCACTTGCATTTTGCTCCACTACATTTTTACATAAATTTTTAATTATTGTGATGATTAAATTACGTGCTTTCAGTATTGACCCAATTCTTCTACAAGAAATCTACAAGCCATGCGATAAAAGTAACCCTAATTTATCTCCTACCTTTAATTTAAATCCATAAAATCTTTACGTAAATTAACAGTTTTATTGACGGATTTTCATAAACATTTTTTAAGATTTAATTAAATTATTATTTTAAGAAATAAATTTTCAAAAAACAGTTTTTCGAATACAATGATTTACATGGATGATTTAGAATAAAAGTTGCAAGTAATAGCTTATATTGATGATTGATGATTGATGAATGATGAATGATGAAAGAGTAGTAGGATTCTTATGTAGTAGTTTTCCTGTAACAGAAACAAAGAGAAAAAGTTAGATGGTGAGGGGACAAGTGTAAAGAGGGAAGGAGTAACGGTTGAGCAACCAGATCCTGAAAAAGGGCAAAGGGGGGAAGTAAGGAGTGAGGGTGATGAGAAGGGGCAGAGGGGGGGTTAAGCTTTGGAACTTTTGATTGGACGCCAGGTGCGGTGAACTGAAATGAAGGGTGTCACGAGATACTTGGGACCCCTTCCTTTCTTTATCCCTCTCTGTAAATAGTTACTACGACTACTCCTCACTCCTCTTCCTGCTACAAGCTTCAATCCTTTTCTTGACTTGAACGCAAATTATTTCTACCAATATAGAGCTTTGACATTTGACATTACCCTTATTTATCCAAGTCTTGCTAATGCCTCCAGGCTCTACCTTATCTCCTACTTCCAAGGAATATTTAGGCCATGCACTTGGCTTTTGTTTTTCGAAATTTGACAAGGTCTACGCACACCACCCAAGTACTTCCACCCAAGTTTTTGTCTTCATTAACAACTATGCATCAATGTATGACTTATGTCAATATCTGACTTGGTTCTTCTGTAGTTTCCTTCAATTTCAAAGCAATTAGATAATTGAACCGTTTAAAATTTTGATTAAAATTGAAAAATGTGAGAGTATTTTAACCGCAACTATTTGTTATTTTGCATCATTTTTTTTGAATGAAATAGAATTTAAATTTTAAAATTGTCCCGTAAAAAAAATGACAACGGTTATGCCAAACTTGAATTACTGTTACATTATTCAATTTATAACCAAACAAGTACATAATTATTTCTCAAATGATAAATGCAAGAGCGTTATAATGGCCATAGAAAGCATGTTTTCCGTTTTCCATTCTCTTTCTTTTTTAAAAAAAGGAGAAATTAACATAATATGTAATTGTTGCCTTGTTCCAGAGTCTACCCTCTATGATAGACAAAAGTATTTAAACTAATTTCTTCTATTTTAGAAGCAAAACAAAAGGTGAAAACCCAGTCTCACCTGGCTTTCTCCAATGGCAAGAATTCCAGAATTAAAGAGCGTTTCGTTAGCAGGGCTACTATAGCTAGCATGAATAAATTTTCTTGCCAGACATTCCAACACTTACCAAACAAAACCCTTTAAAAAGTTAAATCCATAATAATAATGTCGGTTCAATGTTTCTTTCACCTCTTAAGATAGAAATTTTGTGCAGTTATTTCTACTCTCTTTTTTAACATGTGATGATATTTTTATTTTTGGATAAAATCCAAATTTACTATTTACTTTTGAACAAGTACAATTTTACTGTTACATGTTTAAGTTAATTAAACAATAATTAAAAGTTAAAAATTTTGTAAAATGTTGTTCTTTTATTTCCTAACAAAATATTTTTGTATTGTTAGTTTTTATAATTTTTGAACCAAATTAAAAAAAAACCAAGATATTAAAATTATATCCCATTCAAAAATAAATGATAAAATTGAAGTAATAAGTAAAATGGTAATGACATTTTTACCTTTTATGTTGTCACAATACATCGAACAAGGGTTCATTTTGGCCAAATCGCAGAGAAACAGCAAACCGAGACATGGAACACTTGGGACCACGACTTAAATACACCAACCCATTTGGTTATATTTTATTTTAACTCATTGTTGGTACTAGGGTTTGGCATTTTACATGAGATAAAAAAAAAAAAAAAAAGGTAGGGAAGATGAAATATCAACATCTTATTTGGTATCCTGTGATGCTTTTGCAGCTAAAATGCACACACTGAGTCAATTACAAAGTAGTACCAATGAGCTTTAACATATGTGTATTTGTTTTCTGAAAGTCAACTAAAAAGAAATATCAATATGCTTTCGTTGTTTTTCAACATATGTTAATAATAATTAAGATTTTTAATAAAAGTATTTATTTTGAAAATTAATGAATTCGAATATGAATTAAGGTAAAAGTAATTTGCTTTATTTATGCAATTTTATATGTACTCGAAAATCGGAAAAGAAAAGAAAAAGGTTTCACAAATTGCAAAACGGCTGTTAAGGCCTAATGTCATCATCGCCAAAGCCAAAGAAGGAAGGTGCTTTTCTTGTTAATACAGCTTAGACTTTTGATTTCTTTTCTAAATTGGGTCCTCCTTAGTTCGTAACGTAAACTATTTACGTTAAACACACATACATATATATTAATTTTAAAAAATTTAACACAAAAGAATTTGAATATAAAAGAAATGATTTAAAGTTTAAATTTTAATGTAAATTGTGTGATAAGATATAAGTAAACATGATTTCATGGTTATTTTTATATTCGTAAGTTTGTTGAAACTCTATTTACTGATGAAAAATTTAAATACTTATATAAATGTATAAATTTGTTATTTTTTGAACTACACAAATATATTAATTTTTATACACCGTGTGCATTTCATATTCATAATATATATAAAAAATCAAATCAAAATTCATGTTCCTTGACGTAATATTTTATTAGTCATACGGTAAAATGGTTATTAAATATTCATTATTCCGTTGAGAATATGAATTCAAGTGAAATTTGTCATCTTGTAAATGATGAAAAATACCAACTTACTCATAAAGGTTACTCGTATTAATACTGATAATAATAATAATTATTATTATTATTTTAGAACAAAGCACATGTGGCAACATATTCAGACTGTGCTACCAAAAATTGGGTTTAATTTTACAAGTGGGGGAATGCATCAGCTTAAATTTCCATGTTATATCTTTAAGAGAAGAAAAAATCAGATAGAGCCAACCGGGCAGTAGTGATTAGTGTAACGTTCAAAGGAGTAGCGTGTCACAGTCTATGCTTTGCTCTCTAAAATCGACATCTTATATTTTTGGTTTTCTCTTCGTTGATTCAATCAAAAAGCTTTTGCCCTTTTCCTTCTGCAACGTCTTCTTCACTTTCTCTCTCTTTCAAAGCTGCCTTTTTTTCCTCACTATTTCAAGTCCATAACCGCTCAACAAAAACAAACTTAGTTTTTGCTTCTCTCACTTTCCCGATACAAAATATATATAAAAAAAAAAGTCCTGCAGAACCAAGAGTTGTCCAAAAACCATGCTTTCGAGGGTGAACGGCGGTGTCGTTTGGATGGAAGATAAAGAAGATGAAGAATCTGCTTCATGGAACAGGACCAACAACAGCAACAACAACAATAACAATAGTGTTATAATGGAGAACAAAGAAGAGATGGGTTCGTTGTCTACATTCAAGTCCATGCTAGAAGAAGAATGGTACGTAGCAAACAACAGTATTTCAAGCCATCAAGATATTAGAGACCTTTCATTTTCACCAAATCTTGCTGACCATCAAGATAATATTTTGCTGCATCATCATCATCATCAGCAGCAGCATCATCCAGTGGATTCTTCCTCTTCCTGTTCACCGTCTTCCTCTGTTTTCAACAATCTTGACCCCTCTCAGGTACACTACTTTTTGCAACCAAAACCAACCTTATCTTCACTCCTTAACGTTGTTTCTAATAACCCTTTAGAGCATGGGTTTGATTTGAGTGAAATTGGGTTCCTTGACAACCAAGCAACAAATGCTACTACTCTGTTGAACAGGGGAAATGCTGGGGTTTTGGGTAGTTTCGCTGATTTAAGCCATGGTAATCAGATAGACACTGCTAATTTGTGTCCTGAGACTCAGTTTTCGAGTTCTAGGATGGTTCAGCTACCGGAAAATGGTGCGGGGTTGGCGGGTTTTCAAGGATTTGATGAGAATCCTGGAAATGCTCTGTTTTTAAATAGGTCGAAGGTGTTAAGGCCACTGGAAAGTTTTCCTTCAGTCGGAGCACAACCAACTCTTTTCCAAAAAAGAGCAGCTTTGAGGAAGAATTTAGCTGATAGTGGAGGGAATTTCGGGTTGTTCGGTGGAGGAAAGGTTAATGCTTTGAATGGAATTGAGGGAGATAAAGGGAAAAAAGAAATGGATGAAGAGAATGAGAAGAGGAAAATTATCTATAGAGATGATCTAGAAGATGTGAGTATTGATGGGTCTGCTTTAAATTATGATTCAGATGAGTTTACTGAGAATAACAAGGTGGAGGAAACTCTTAAAAATGGTGGGAATACTTCGAATGCAAACAGTACTGTCACTGGAGGAGATCAAAAGGGTAAAAAGAAGGGGCTTCCTGCTAAGAATTTGATGGCTGAGAGGCGCCGTCGAAAGAAACTCAATGATAGGCTTTACATGTTGCGGTCTGTTGTTCCGAAGATTAGCAAAGTAAGAATTTCCTTCACGTTTCTCTTTTTCTTTTTTTTTCCCCTTCTCTTTTCGTTTTTATCTCGTGAATTCAAGTATGAATTATTGAGTTATTTTAGATCCTCAGAAATGTCAAATATTCTGACTTTTTATCTTTGTTTTCATGGTTGGTGTTTTTGTATTATGTGTGAATGAGTGGCATCTTTTGTTTTTACATGTTCCCCCAAAATGTTCTGAGAAAGTTGCATTAATTTCTCTCACATGGAGTCTGGTAGAGTGTTTTTAATTTCCCTTTGGACCACATTCCAGCAAGTTATTTCTTTTAAGTCATCCATAAGTAAAGTGATGCTCGATAATTGCAATATATAATATATATTTTTTTATCATGTCTTTTGTATTGGAGCAGCAACATACTTCATTTTCTATGGCTGCATTTGGTTCTCTTCTCTATCCTTTGATGGCTGCCTCCTGTTTTTGCCGGGCGTTCACCCTTGTCCTTTACACTGCTTCTGTCTCTTCTTCCAGCCTATTTATCTTGTACTTTCCTTGCTTTTGTCATTTTTATACACTCGAATTTTTCAGGGTGATTTGTAGTTTAAATTCAGTTCTAAGGTTGAAAATATATGGCTATAGACAGAGATAATGGGTAAATAAGTATCTGCAGTTCATTAATTCTTATAAAGTACAAAAAAAAAAAACTACTGAAACAATTTCAAATGAGTCTATGATAATTGAGGCTTCTTGTCAAAGAAAATTTTGGTGTGGACTCACCAATACTGTGCTTCAGATTGAGTGATGAGACTTTTCTTAGGGTCAGAATGGCTAGGTACCTTTGCGTTGTACTGGTACACAAAGTTCTCAAACATCAAAACTAATATGAGAACCTTTTTCAGATGGAAGTGCTTGACTCTTCTGTAGATGTTTGTGCTTTCGTTCATTAACTTCACAATTTAATTTTGATCCCATCCAACTTGAACAAAGAACATGTTACTTTCACTTGCTAAGGAAGGCTTCATATTCTTTCAGTTTTGCTTCTTAGAAATGGTATGATTTACATTTACCCTTCTACTAATAGATGGATAGAGCTTCTATTCTTGGGGATGCAATTGAGTACCTGAAGGAACTTCTGCAAAGGATCAATGACCTCCACAATGAATTGGAGTCCAACCCTCCTAGCTCTTCACTCACACCTACAACAAGCTTCCATCCTTTGACGCCCACGCCAGTTACCTTACCCAGTCGTATCAAGGATGAACTTTGCCCCAGTTCATTACCCAGTCCAAATGGGCAGCCAGCAAGGGTAAATTCGTCTCCTTATGCTGATAAGCTACTTTCATTTTTCTCTTATCATATATCATAAACTCACTTTTATTTCCGGCATACTTAAATTAGTTTCTGCTACCATATTTAGTTTCTCACTTTCTTGAGTCTTAGCAAGATCAGTATTTAATTAGTCATGCATTAGTGTAAATGTTCGTCCACGTGGGTTGCCACTAGACCTAGTAACTTTGAATAGGACACGACAACACAACATCAAATTAAGTGAGTTTGAGTTAAGGATAATCGTGTTTTCTGTCTTAAATGTATAAAACCCACCTAAATCGATTAAGACATGTTTAGTTAATTGTATCATTGTATATCTGTATAACCCATGCCTGTTTATTACTTGTTTAACCAATCATGTAAACACGTTTAAATGATTTGTTTATGACTCGTTTAAACCCCATATAAATACTTTTTTTGTTATGATTAATAATAATGGTGGATTTTATTATACTTGTTACATACGATTATTAGTTTAGAACTGAATGATGAAATTATATTCTATTTATATTGTACGTATTTTAATTTAATTATATTAATCGTGTTTTCGTGTTAATTATTTAAACGGTTTATAAATCATATCATATCATATAAAATTTATTTTAACCTGTTTAATAAGCGTGTTAGTTATAGTAACTTATATCGTATTATGTCGCGTGTTTATGATCTTGACACGTTTAATTAATTGTATCATAAACATGATTAAAAGGCACAAACACGAATTGCCAGTACTAGTTGCCAAATAATGAACATATTTTGGCAGGCATATCCGGTAAAATCAGTCCACAAGTGCATAATGGGTATTGTGGGGTCATGGGTTTTTCTCTCTGCACTCTCCTTTATGTGGGTTGCATGTGGGCGGCATTACAGATTGAGTCATGTTGTATGTTTTATACAAATTGTGATGCGAACTGATTTAGCTGTCGTGGTTGCAGAACTTTTGAATCATTTGGTTTTAATTTGCTGTATATACAGGTTGAAGTAAGACTGAGAGAAGGAAAAGCTGTAAACATCCACATGTTTTGTGGCCGCAGACCAGGCCTTCTGCTGTCCACAATGAGGGCTTTGGACAACCTTGGGCTAGACATCCAGCAAGCAGTCATTAGCTGTTTCAATGGTTTTGCCATGGATATCTTTCGAGCTGAGGTACAATTTCTTACCATCGTAAAGTGTTCTCATTTGCTTTTAAAATTTTCACCATAAGATGTTTAAAGCGATGGTGAGTCTCGTAAAACTCACCTGCTCCTCTTAAAAGCAAACAAATGAAAAGCCTGAACCCATGTATTGCTCCAAGCTGTGAATCCTCGGTAAAAAAAAAAACTGGGGGAGTTAATACAACGTTTTCCTGCTTCTCTTTTTGCCCCACTATTATAATCTTTTATAAAATTGAATGATTTTACTATCCACTTAGTTCAATCTTTTCATCTGCTTTTCCACCTGATTTTGATGTGCATGAGCTGTTATGCCCTTATACTTTTTTATTGACAAAAGCATCTGAAGATCGATGCATCACTTTCTCCTTTGTGGTTTGAAATGCAAGTAATAGAGAGGAGGTTATCCTTTTCCAGTGTTTGATGATTCATTTATCATTGATGTGTGTTCCTATTTTCAGCAATGCAAGGAAGGGCAGGACATCCATCCTGAGCAGATCAAAGCTGTACTTCTGGATTCAGCCGGCTTCCATAACGTGATATAGTTTTTCTTCAGCAACTGTATCTGAACTACAAACAGACTTGTTATCTCCAAAGAGAAAGTGAGCAAAGTGCATTTTGTTTCAAGTGTGTACAAGTCCAACCTTGAGAGCTTTAAATTAGTTTGAACCAGTGGGAAACTCCCGATGAACTAAAAGCTTTTGGAAGAATTTGAGAATCTGTAATCTTTGAGTTTTTTTTTTTTTTTTTAAGCTTCTTAATAATTTCTGCTATTAAAATTTGCCCAGACTCTCTCTAAACCTTTTCTAGCTTAACTTAAAAGCACATATTTGTTGATCCTGGATAGGTAAGCACCTTGCTGCATTCTTTCAATTAATTTAAAACGTATCTTACTTTTGACTTCACCTGATAATTTAGACAGATTTTTTGTCAAACAATACATGTGAGATGATTAAAGATGGTACTGTGAACTTTAAAAGACTTTTGGAAAGTTGGGGCCTTTTATTTATTTTAATTTGTTCTTTTTCTGTTATGTGATATGAAAGTTAGAAACATAGGCATCAGTATCATTTTTGTACCACGTTGTCTTCAGTTCTGAAAGTCTTTAAGATTTGGTCGGTTGGTATTAATCGTGACTTTGTGTGAGCAAGGGGGTTATGGTACTTGCCCTCAACAAGCCAACTTGTGAGTTACACGACTTCTGCTGCTTTGGTTAAAAGACTAACTTTGAGTAAACATGGAATCGTATGTAAACCTTTTTGCCACACCAAAAAACATGTGGTGCACATTCAACGTGGATAAGCTCTCCAAATTATTATGTCCCAGTTGAAGTAAAAGGCTTATTATGATCTCGAGTGAATGAATGGGGCCCTGATGTAGTTTGCTCCCACCAGGGGCTCCTGCACTTTTACAACCTTTGGTCTCGCGGAAGAAATGTTAGTCAGACTATGAATATATATATTTTTACATTTTCCAAGCAGAAAGGAAGAAGTCGAGCAAAGAAAATAATATAATATCATCAAAATGCTGATTATTCCAACCCAATCCCACTACTCGGGCGGCCAGCATTGGACAGGAATTCCACTGTTTATAGTCAAAAATCAATTGCCTTACCATTCACGCACTTACCAAGCAGCTGGATACAATGGATCTAGCGACAGTGGCGTTAAGAAATCAATCTGGTCGAGTTCCTGGCAAACACTGATGTTTAGAGTAGTTCTACCCATGCAGTCATGAAATAGTCACCCTTCCTCGTAACTGATGCACTGTTTTGGATGCGATTACAATTTACAGTCCCAACGTTCCTTTTCTATCAGATATTGGTTCTCACCAAAAATACACCAATCTATATCATTCCCAACTATAGAAACCGACGACCCACACCCAACAGCATCTCCTTTGGTTCGAGGCAAGACCAGACAAATGGCCACTCAAAACCCTGCTTCCAAGAATTATTATAGAGAATATCCAGACAAGACTACAAAATTTTCACAACATAGAGAAGGATCAAGGGCATCGAGCAACACATTGCAACAGAGTCAACAATCGCAATCACAGAGGAGTGTTTTAACAAATAAGAAAACTGATTTAACTTTCTATTACTTGCTGAAAAAACACACCGCTATAAATAATGTGCTCTGCATAAATATTTTGGCTACGTCAAGCTATATGGCAAAGACAATATCCTTGCAGAAATGCACCCAATAACAATGTGTACTACTGACTAAAAAATACAATAAAAACCAACAAAATGATATGCTTACTTGAAAAGACATTAGATTGTGTACTAACTTACTTACATTCACAGGCTGAAAAAGAGGAAGGAGGGGGGGGGGGGGGGGGGTGGGGAGGGTGGTAAACCATCTCTGTACAAGGGGGTATTGAGGATGGTTGCAAAAGCAAGGCTGGTGTAACCACGCTTGGAATTCAAATTCGGGTATACATATTTATGTATATAAAAGACACCATACACTACTACCTCCACAACATTTCCAAAACTGGATATACCATTTGTGCCATCTATGTCTGTTCTGAGACAAACTTGCTGCCAATATAGACTCACAAGTCAATTTCAACTCAATTAATTCAAGTTCTAACCAACTGGAATGTCACTATAGCACTCCTGATGCTCCACCAAAAAGCTGAAACAAGAATGGCACATGTTACTTACTATGTAATAACCTTTGGGATGCTGGAACAAGGTACACAAAAGCAAAAATGAGGGAGGCAGCATCTAAGGCAAATACAACATGGTCAACTCAAATTGATCATTTTTCCACATTCTATACAAAACAAGATCCAATACATTTAGAAATTGCCAGGAGGGTTTACGCACCTAGAATATTTCTCAGAACCATTACAGCCAAGCCTAACAATTCTCTGCACTAAATCCTGGACATTTCACTTCTTTTGCATCTAGCTCTTCAGCAGAAACTGGATTATCCTCACCCTTAGAACTCAAGGACCCTGGCTTCATCTTCTGGACCTCCTCCCTAGTGTAGATACCAATCTTGCGAACCATGGCACAAAATTCCCTAATTTACAAGGAAGAATTTAATAATGATGTAAGCCATCAAACATATGAAACAAGTGAAATGTATTAAAATGAAGACAAGAATCCTTACTGCCAGGGATCATCTCCAACAAGCATCATATCACCCTCATCATCAGTATAAACAACAAGCCAACCCCTTCTAGGAGCCATTAATTCACCTCCAAAATCAAATAATTGATCCAATTCAGCAATCAGTGCTTCATAGTTGTTGAACTTAGTAAGGTCCACAGACCTACCAAGAGCAATGCCCTGCTTGTGAACCTGAAAATAAAAAAAAATGAGCAAGCTCCTTACAGATTTCATAACAGCAAGTTATATTATCAAGACGAGAGTGACAGAACCTTAGTACAGCTCCTAGTTGAAACACTAGGAGGTTTGCTTTGAATCTCTCTTGTATGGGGCTGACCCAGCTGAAATGTTTTGTCCTGCTCATTAAAAGCAGACAGATCCTCCGGCAATTGAGAGACCTTTGACTTTTCAAACTTTTGATCAGATTCAAATGCACGAACTTGGTGTGAGGAAGGTTTCATATGATTCACCGGCTTATTCAACACATTTATATGGGAGACTGCTGACTCCGATGAAACAGAGTTACTAATGAGAGGAATACCAAAGAGCTTGCAGTTTCCTTCTCTAGATTTTCCAGCCTCATGCTCTTGTACTGATGATGTTTTCGAGATTAAATCTCTTGAATGAGCTGGACTCTCAAAATGAGATGAGGTTGGGGGAGGCATCAACCAGTTTCCATGTGAGGGCTCAATCCTATGACCTTGAAGTATAGGATACTCACCAAAACCACTAAATCTACCATTTCCTCGTGCTTGGTAAGGCATGTCAGAACCTTGCAAAGTAGGCTTTGCATTATTGTCAACCAACTTGAGCGAGAGCCCCGAGGGCATGAGGGACCAAGAGCCAAGCTTCCCTTCCTTATCGAGTAGTTGTTTTCTAATTGGATTCCCAGCTGCTAAAGTTTGATCAGCCAAGGGTGGACAATACCCATGGGACGAATCAGCATTTAACCCAAAACCTGAGAGAAGGTCAGTGTATGTTGGTTCATGCCTCCCGGAAGACATCCAGTTCTCTGACCCAAATCTCCTTGAAGCAGAAACCACATCAATCTTCTCATCATCCACTGAAGGTGGCCAAATAACTGACTTTTCAGCAGTGTCAGACTCATTACTCTCAGCAAAGTTGCCTCTCAAGGTCGAGAATTCTTGACCTTGCAAGACCCTTGAAAACCCACTACCTGGTGAAGGGTCTACAGTAACTTTGGATGAACCTGGGAAATGAATGAAATTCCATTGATCTCTCCCATCGAGCTGTTACATGAAATTATATTACAAATCCATTACATGAGACAGGACCTACCTTCCCTAGTAAGCACAGAGGAATCAGGGGATGAAGGCACTGCATTTGATCGTGGCCTTTTTGGCCTGGGCATTGGAAGGGGATTTAGGGCAGGAGGAGCCAAAGCAGGCTCAATTTTCCAAGGAGAAACTCTCTCTGGACGAGGTATGGTAGAAGTCTCATCCCATCGCACCTATAACAGTTATTAGAACATTGTTTCAAAATCCCCAAACCTTTGAGACATTCTACCATTTGTTTTATTAATCTAAGAAACTGTAAAATGGTCAAGTTAAAATCTACCTTGAGGCATCTCCATTTAGAATCCTGCCACCTTTTTGGATCACAATCTTCAATTCCAACTATTGTTCCAGTAAACCTGCAATAATAAAATGGAAAACATTATATCAGTTTGTCTCCATATCAAGTTGAAAACTGTTGGCTTTATGCAGTAACATACTAGAGACTTCAAAAACAATTTTTTTGATGAAGCCATAGAAGGATATAGTGTCATCAAAGAGACAGGAAGACACAAGCCATACCTCTGCTCAGGAGCTTCTTCACCTTCAAATCTCATTTTGAACCTCATCCCTATAGAGTAATTGTTCTTTACCGACTCAACATATTGATCAAATGGAACAATAAACTCAGCTGGGCTTGTCCTATAACAGAAAATTGATTAGTGTAAGTACAAGAAACAGGAACAAATTCCTCTAAACAGCATTGTTAGAGTTGCAATCATCACCCACTGATCTATTTGGGAGCTGTCAAGTATCATGCCAGTAAATATGTAATAGCACATCAAATAGGTAGCCTGATCTATGTACCTAGGTTTGTAATACACAGTGAATATGGTTCTTGTTGTGTAGGCATGCCATGCTGTCGCAAGCACACCTAGATGCATGCTATGGCTTGATATTACTGATGAAGGAACATTGCTCTGCTGCCTCATTGCACGTCGTACACCAACACGTAGGTCTCCATTCTCACCTCTAGAAATTACATTTCATTTCCATGTATTAATTATCAAGCTCAAACAAAATATTCCAAGCTAAAACACCAAATTCCACAGCAAAAGTTCGAAAGCAGGCAAACCTTAGAAATATAAATGCATCCCCTGCAACAAGCCTCTTGGAGCTAACAAAAACACTCCATCCACTTTGAAGCAAGTGCCTTCTTGGTTGACCTGGTATTCCCATCAACATTTGAATCAAATTGTAAACTAAACAACTTTAACTTGTAACTGATTAATCAGAAGAGAACCAAGTTAAAAAAATAAAAGAATACATTGACCAGAACTTGTATGAACATTTCACGATCAAACTCCTTGAATTTCATTGTGCATCATGCATAAGCACGAAAACTAAACTTGCATTTACACGTGTCTAATTATTTAGGTGTAAAAGCTTTACCCCTGAAGATATGCCGAAATCGCCACTCATTTCCATGCAAATCCTTAGCAACCAACTCCTGGGTTGGAGGTTGCCGTGACATGTCCTGTTAAAAAATAAACCGAAATGAATCACAGCCTGATTATCACAAAGGAAAACCAAAAAGGGACTACACATCCGTAGAAGATAAACACAAACCAATGGTGGAAGACATTCATCCGCATGCCGCCTAAGCACTGAAAACCCACCATGGGTGCTTGTATCTGAGGCAGTCAGGGTCTTGCAAAAGGAATGTACATGGAACCGTGGTGGTGGAGGAATGGGAGGCTCCTTGTCCACGGTGTTCTCATCTTGCTGGAAACATTAGATAGGGTAAAGAAGCAATCATCAAACCAATAGAAATTCAACTCTTTACCAACTCCTAAGGCAAACTGCAGAGTAACAAAATACAAAATTGAGAACAAAGCTTACATTTGGTTCAGGAAGTAAAGTCACTTGTGCAAAAACCTCATCCGTATCTGGTTCAGCCTATATAATTAACAGCAGAAGATTATACCTCTCGTTAGCAAAACAAAACCCAGAAGAAAAAGAAAAATCCATACAAATCGTAGTAACAGAGGAGCAAGGAACCTTTAATTGAACGTTAATCACGCGACAAAGGATCTTTGACGGAAGATCATATACTGGCATCTGCTGGTCTGCTACCTGATTAGTAGACGCCTCAACCTGATTCACCAGAACTTGTGGTTAACGAGCAAATTAAAAACAAACCCGGAAATGGAAACAGAAAAACAAAAATAAACAGAAAAAACGAAGGGAAACTATAACTCACTTCAAATCACATTCATTGTCCACTAAAGAACATTTAAAATTAACACGACTGTTAAGTGGCACGGGTTCCGTCTAGAGGCCAAAATAAAATAAAATGGGAAAAAGAGAGAAGAAGAAAACTGGAAGAAAGAAGTCGGAAGGGAAACCTGTTCTATGTGACCTTGAGCAAAGTAGAACACGCGCTCCCCTTCGCGAGGGACAGTCACAAGAGGTCCAGCACATGCATGCCATAGCTCCGTATACAGCGCCGTTTCAGGGTCTATTTCCACACACACAACAAAACCAAAGTAAACATATAGCGGCAAACCAAAAACCAAAATTGAGAACCTGGATCGACAGAGATGGAGAAAAGAAATCTAGAAAAGAGAGAGAGTGAAGGAAGGAGAAAAGAATTCTACCTCTGACGGCAGCGGGACGAGTGGAATGACCATTTTGCCCTTCCATGGTGCTCCTTGCATCATTTGGCTCGCTATAACCAGAGGAAAAACTCTCTCCTCTTCCATTAACACAATTTCCCTTAATTGATACCTCCGAAGTAGTCATTTCTTCCAAATCTTTTAGCTCAGATCTCTCATCTGACACTCGCAAATTGTTCACTCAAACTAAAAACCCAAACTAGAATTCCACTTAATCTACCATCACCACTGTTATAAAATCCTATCTGCTCTCTTCACCTCGAAGCACAAGTCTTTCTCTTTTCTCGTTTCTCTTTCTCTTTCTCTGAAACTTTGATCAAATCAACGAAATAAATTTCCAACACCTCAAAAAGGAAGCCTATTCTTCTCTCAATTCACCACCAATCTTCTTGATTTACGCATCAATCAATCAATTTACTCTCTCTCTTTCTCTCCACTTTCTATCTCTAGTCGCTTTCACTCTTCCCCTTCCTTCTGCAGAAAACACCTCAGCCTCTATCTTCTCTTCCACCTATATCAATTGCGGCAGATGAAAAATCAGAGCTCGTACACACCCTAAAGAAATTATTTTGAAAAAAAAAACTATCTTTCTCTCTCTATCTTCTTTCTCTGGTTTTTTTTTCTTTTTCTTTCTCTCTCTTTTTCTCGTCCCTGTCTCTCTGTGTGTGTCTGATGAGGGGTCGAGGGACTTAACCAAGGGTTGTCAAAACCGCGGAGGCAATGGCAATCATTTCAACCCCGGTCAATTTCTAACCCACTGAACAACCGGCATTAACCCGTCCGACTTCATTTATCAAACCGGCTACACCCGGTGGACTGTTATGGTGGGGAAGAGTCAAGGGGACCAGATAGGGAGCTTATATATTTAAAAACAAGAAAAATTCTTTGTTAATTAATAAAGGCGGCTTCCCCTTCCCGGGATCGGTTTTAACGACGTTTGCTTTGCTTCCGTCAAAATGTGTCGACGATTGATTGGGTTGGCATGTAACGTCGTTTGTCCTGGCGTTAGTGGGAAAGTTGTTCTGTTTTTATGGGGAAGTGGCTTTGTCGTGCTATTAACGGGCAGGTTTGGATGGATGTGAAGGGGTAAGGAGAGAGAGAGAGCGATAAAGAACGAGAAAGAAAAAGATAAGGGAAAAGGTGCTCGTGGGGGGCGGGGGGGGGGGGGACGTGGGCAGGGGCTGTGCGCACCCTCCAGCGCACGTTAGCTAATGTTGCTTTCTTTATTTAATATTTTTTCCACTGTTCCCTCTAAGCCTATCCCTACCATGCACCTGGGGTGGTAGGGTACCCGCAACCTACAATATCTCGCTCTACAAAAAAAAAATATCGTATTGTATCTCGTTGAATTCTCGTCTCATTTCATTAGTTCAATTACATACCTTTTTTCTCGAGTAATTACTTTTTTTTTTGTCCTTTCTGGAGCTTAGCTCAAATAAAGGAGTGATTAGTGTAGGTTTAATAGCTTCCATTTCTACACCCTTTTAAATTTTAGCTTCCTTTTCCTTGAGTTCAAAAATCTTTGTCAAATTGTTGAATTCAAGGCATTGAACAAGATCCCCTCCTTAAAAAACACGTGGCCAAATTGATGATTATGCCATGATACGGGAAGGAACTCCTCAAAGCACTCGTTGAAATGTAAATTTTTGGAATTATTTTAACATTCAATTTTATAGTTGCCTTTTGAATCCTGAATTTTTATTAATTAAATGAAAATCTTATTTTTGATCTTATTTTCTTTATTAAATTTATTAAAATTTCTTATATAATGTTATTAATTAAAAGCAATTGTCATAATTTTTTGTGAAAGAGTCAAAGATTCAAAATCCATTAGCTATTTTTTCCATTTTTGTATTTTCTCACATGCACATAAAAACATAATAAAAATTTTCATCCATTATATGGAAATTTCCATACATTTTTAAAAGTGAATCCTTGTTAAAATTGATGGATGATCACGTAGCTCATATAGGTCACGTTTTAATTGTTGGAAAATAACTATCATCAAGGCCCTACACCCCCTGTCATATGGTCGACAATAGAGAGGTAAAATCTCCCTCTTCTTTTTCTCAACAATAATTTTATAAAATTAATTAACTAAAACGAATTTTTTAAAAAAATGAGGAATAGTATTGCACATATCTCACGAGAAGTTTGAAAAAAAAAAACATTTACACAATGGGGGAAACGTTCAAGGAAAGATTGCGAGAAATTGAACGGCAAGTCACGTGTAAGCGCAAAGTGTCAGTGGGAGAGCAGGAGAAGTAAGTCAGTGGGTCCCACGTGTATTGTCTATTAGCAGTTGTGTATGGTCTGAAGCAACAAATGGAGGAATCTTTGTCCGGAAAAAAATAAATAAAAGTAAAAATACTTTCTTTTAATTATTAATTAATTTTATGGGAGCATAATAACAACTGTTGTTTTTTGCCAGCAAAGGTGGTAGTAGTAAAAAACTTCCCATCCTTCGTGCTCTCACCAAAATGGATTGGGAAAATTTATGAGGGACGTCTTGGGTTTCTTTTGTACATGAATTCATGGGGCAAAGACCGTACCTTCGATGTCGTTTTGGAATTTATAATAAACAAGGTTGTGGTGGCACATGGTTTGAGCCATGTTCTCAAGTATGAATAAGTTAGCTATGCCCATATCAGGAGAATTCGATGTGAGGGTTCACATACGCAAAATCACTTTGATTTATTGGGAATATGGTATGGTAAGTTGGTAACTCTGTTCTCTAGCTTTTACTGTATTTTTCAGCTTTTGAGATCTGTGCTTCTGACGTGTTTGTGATGGATTTAGTGTGGGCTCTCACCTGAAATTTGATAATCTTTTATTTTTAATTAAATGTTAATATTTAATTCTATTAAGAATAAAATTTTTGTTTTGTTTTTTAATCAAATTTCAGATTTTTATTATTTTAAATATAAATTTATATTTAATGTATTATCAAAATACGAATTTTATATATTTTCAATAAATCAACTATTTCTGTCTTATTAATAATTAAATTTAAAAAATAAAAACTTTGAAAAAAAAAATTAAAAATTAATTATTTTAAAAAAATTTAAGTTTTTATATTTACACATTTACGACAGTATAATTAAATGATGGGATATACATCGATAATATATTAAATATATCATTCAATTGAAGTACGTTGGAATTAACTACCGAATAAAATGCCGTAATGATTAGAACTAGTAATCGTAGATTTAGACATCTATATGGAACTTGTAGAGTTTCAACATACGAAAATAGGACATTTAACAATGACCGGTCGACGTCACAGCATTTAGTTTAAAAAACCAAAACCTATTAATGAAAGACATTCAATAGGTTTCCTACTATCATTGAAATGAGCATAGGTTTTTCAGGAACATATTGCATATATTTATCCATTTTCCTTTATTTTTCAATCTCTAATATCGTTATTCTTCTTTTATAATTATTTTCTTATCTTATCAAATTCTAGTACTCAAAATTCCATTCCACTTATTCAAACAAACAATCAAGATGCTGTCATTTTGAATTGATGGACTTTAAGATATTTTATTTTCAAGAAATTTCATCCAAACACACTTTTAAACATCATGAAGAAAAGAATTTCGAGTTCCCTCGATAAGGGGTGATACTTAGAAGTATCAAATCTTGGGCTAACAATTAAATAAGTAATGGCTTGAAATTTATACTACTAGCTAGCATCTACAACTGCCCAAAGCTTGATCTTTTGCATATGCTACTCCGTCTCAGAGATTATTGTATCACATAATCAAAAGTTAAATACAAAAAAAGAAAAAAAAAGATAAAGAAATAATTATTTATATTTTCTTAAGAAGTTAAATAGAAAGAGTAACAAAAGATGTTCGGAGAGGCAAAGCTTAGCTACACGCCTACCGTGAGAGATTGACATGTGACGCACCTTGGAAGTTTTAGGGCATGAACGTGCTCGTGCCTGGAAAAAAACCCAGCTTTTAATCAGTTAAAGAATGGTGACAAGTCAATGAGGCAAATAGGGGTAAAGAAAATATGCGTGATTTCTTATTCAATCCAAGTAAGCCTTCGTCCTTTGAAAACCAGCGATGCTATTTCCGGGCAAACATACAAAAGAGAAGTGGGACATTTAAGGAAATCCATGTAGTATTTATTGTCCATAATCACCTATGCATTCGTGTCTCTATGTTTTACCATGAATTTGCAACCAAATTGATATTTTCCCAAAGGAAGTAGTTCCCAACTTTGTTTTCTTTTTTTTTTTTAATTTGTTTTTGGTCAATTCCTATTTCCACTTTGTACACTAATTTCGTTTAAGTTAAAGAATGTGAAGCATTGAACTTGTAAAACAAATCAAAACCAAAAAACCAATTAACATCTTTTTTTTTTTTATTTGAGAAGGTGAAGAAAACGTGAAGCAGTGATTGTTTTTCCCCTCTGTTCTTTTGCTTTTGCTGATGAATGTGTTTGTTACAAGAGCATTGAAGTTGTCGAAAGTGATGGAAAATGTGAAGGTTTTATTAGTAATTACATTAGTCGTGTGTAGGTGGCCCTTCCCCCACTCAAATAATTAAAAGTATGTGGAGATGGAACCGGCGAGAGGAGTAAACTATTGAAACTTACGTCTGTTCTCCCAAAACAAACTGTTTCCATCTTTAGTTGAAGCCGCTGTTCTTTTCATTTTATTTTTGACATTTAGTCAAAGAAAGAGAGAGAGTGGAAAAAAATAGCATTTTCTTCATATATAAAAACAAATTGCGCTTGAAATTATTATTGTACATTTTAATCTAATAAATGGTTGAACTGTTTAACGATCTTAGTCTGATGAAAAAGAAAAACATAGAAAATATCGGAGGAACAAGAGAGGGTGGTGGGTAAAACATGATACAGTAGAAAACAATAAGAAAAGCAGTACTAGATAAAAAATAAGTGGCAGGAGGTGAAACATCGGCGTCGGTAAAGGGGCCTGCATATGGCAGCAGTAGCAGAGCAGAGACCCAGAAGGACAAACAGACGGAGAATTCGTAAAAATATACCTCTACTAAACCCCAAAAAAAAAGTCAGCCTTTGACTGACAGGTGATGCGTGGGCGCGTGTTTCGTAATAATGTAGCAATGTAAATGCACTGATGCAGGGGGAAAGAGAGGAAGAAAAAAAAAAGAAAATGAAAACGGAGAGTATGAATAAATAATAATACACTGGAGTGAGAACCGAGAGATGATGAGCTAGGAGCGAGAGTACTCTGTCTCTCTCTCTCTCTCCGCTGCTCTCCAGGGGAGCGGGCCCCACGACATGTCTCCTGTTTAGCTTACACTAATCCAGGAAAGTGGGCCCAGGTTTCCTCTGCCTCCCCTCTCCTTGGCATCTTGGACAATCCCTTAATCCCTCTTCTCTCCAGTCTTGACCCCTAACCCACAGACCAATCCCCTCTTGTCTCTCCCTCCTCCCTCTCTAGTCCCCCTCCTTAACCCCCCTCCTTTTTTTATTGTTTTTAATTTAATCAACTCTTTCTGAAGAAAAAAAATGGTTAACGTTTTCTCACCCTAATATGTTTAAACAAATTAATTTGATACAATACTTCCAAATTCTGCATTTTGGTGTTAAATCTTTTAAAGATAAAGTATTTTATGAAATGGTTGTTTCAGTTCTAAAATGTGTAAATACAATTTCACATATCAATTTATCTTAAAAATTATTTACATATTTATGCAAGTTGATATATTCAGATAAAAAATTTATAAAATCAGTGTCTCTTCTCTGTAAATATTAGCATTTTCATTCAATAGATGAAATTGATATAACTACTTATTATCTATATTTTTATGTTAATTATGAATATTAATTGCTGAAAGTAATTCAGTTGGTAAAATTATTTAAAATTCAAGAACAATTATAGTTTCAAATATAGAACTAGAGATGAATATGTGTTTTACATTTTTTATAAAATTACTTTTTTTTCACATACCCAAAAAAAACTGTTCAATTTGAAAGAAAATACTCATTTTTCTTTTTAAATAATTTATTCTCTTTCCCTCATATAATAGTTGTGCAAAATTCTAATTTCCACTTATTAAAGAGAATTTTGATAAATTTAACCCAGCTATTAAATTTTGTTTTATACGGAGGTTAAGTGGTTAACTTCAGAGGAGCTGATTCCAATGGTCCTATTATTCATCGCCATCATCATCTGCCACGTCATCGAGTCGGACCAACAACGGCTACGGACTTGAAACGGGATTGCATTGCGGTTTTGGTTTTATATTTACATTGTTCTGTCTTTTTGATGGTAGTGGCGGATTTGAAATGGGAGTTGTATGCAGTTTAAAGTTTAAAGAAACTGACAGGAAGCAACCGTCGTACGCCACGTGTTAGTCTTGTCAGTTTTTTGAGGACACGTGGGTCTCTGAGATAAATGCCGGAAAGAAGCTGTGGACGGTACCTTAGGTTTGGTTACGTCTCATCACGATGGTTGCGTGACTTTGTTAGGTAGGGATGGGAACGTTACGGGCTTACGTCATCAACACCGTTATTCACGTCAGTTTTTAATCAAAACGAAATCCATCTTAAAATGAAAATCAAGATATTCAATATATACAAAAATAAAATTTTATTACTCATCCTAAAGGATATTCAATATATACTCTTACTTAAATATAATAATTCATAAGTAAGATAATAATTTTAATGCATTAAAAAGCATATTTATTTAATTTAATAACTAAAAAATTCTTAAAAATGTTTGTAAAACATTCTTTAAAAAAAATCAACAAAACTTTAGGAAGTTTAAAGTGTGAAAAAAGTGATAAATAATAATGAAATAACCACGCGGAAAAGAGTCTTAGTATATTACAAAATAATGAAGGTGCTCTCATTGTTATCAACATCTTTGTGTTTAATGATAATTTAATGGAAAGTAAAACGAGATTAGGGAGTAAAATAGTGAGAATGTAGGCAATGGCAATCCTCATTGGTCAGAGGAAAGTTAAAGGAAAAGAGGGAAATGTGTTGGGGGGTTAGGCGTGAGAGTGATGGGGGGGGCGGGGGGGTGCATAACACCACCCAGGAATGATGTAGAGGGGGATAGAGGGACAGGAGAGTAATCTTTTTGATTAATGGGGAGGGATGGGTTAATTAAATAGTTAATCATGGAATTATAAAGAGATTTAAGATATGGAGGGTGGCACATCTGCTCTGGGTTTTAGGATAATAATAACAAAGCTGGGAAAAATTAAACCCTTTTCCGTAGTGTGCTTGTGGTGGGTGGGGGAAAGAAACCTTGGGAGTGGACCAGGTCATAAAGCATGGGAAAATTCTACATCTCCGTGGACCCTGCAATTTGTTTTGCCTTTTTCTTTTTTAGTTTCTTTCGACTGGGGCCCTGTAATAAAGCTATCTCTCTCTCCCTCTTGTGTGGGCTACTAAAGCTCTCAATCTTGAGTCATAAACTGGTGCCAAGCAAGCACATTTTGATAATTTCCACTTTAGTTTTGTTTGGTTTGCATGTTATCACGAAGCATTTGAGTTTCCTCGTTTTCATGGCAATTTGAGCAACAATGTTTGACCAAGATTTACTGTATCATCTTTTGAGTGACAGCTACATTTTGCAAAAGGTTACAAGTTTCTTTTGAAAAAACCAAATAAAAGTTGAATGATTTCAGATATATATACGTTGCATATTAGACTTTGGTGAAGATAGGGATATAAGGATAAGTGATTAATCTATGTATATAAAGGGCAGACGGCAATAGTTTCATATTATATAATAAGAAATAATAATATGCGCCAACGCAGAAAACAAGTCTTCCAATATTCTCACCAATATGCCATTTACAAGAATTCCTCGTAACACATATCACAAGGAATAAGTCATGCTGCTATACCTGAGTTCATATTGAACTCCATTTATCTTTATTTACCTCATAAGTCAAGTTTTGATCATTTCCGTAGAATTATGGACCATCGTTTTCTACATTTTTCCATGCATTACATGTCAACTGCTATGACCCTTTAAAGTTACTGCCATTTGTCACCCCAGGCTAACATATATTCAAACAATCACGGCTACAAAATCAGAAAGTTACAGTATTACGGATTGCTTGGAAAATCTTTATCTTTAATTAAAGATCAAGATTATTAAAATCCCAAGCTTTGACCATGTAATTTATATTTATAATAAAAGAGTTAAAAAATTCACCGGCCATGAAAGCAGGATGTCATCCGTTTCCACCACCTCCTATAAGCTAGGGAAGTATGTATTTCGGGGAGGGGGAAGACTACTCTTGGTCTCAACTAAACTACATTATTTTTTGATGTATAACGTAGTTTCAAACCTCATAATTAGGTAGATGATGTTTGATTAGTGGCGCCTGGCTCGACTAAATTAATTCAAATGATGATATGCTTAATTAATCATAAATTTTACACTTTTCTTTGAATAAATAGAGATGTGCCTAGTGGCCTAAAACCCACCATGTATGAAAGGTTTTGCTGGCTCTTTTGGTTTTGTCGTTATCAAACTCATCAACATGTATAATTATGATTCATTATCAATTAATCCAACAAAATCACTATCCTAATCCCTCATTTTCTTATGTTTTGACGAAAAGAAGTTGAGCTGGAAAACCAATCAATCAATTAATTATTTAATCCAAACGGTAACGTGTCTTTAATGTAGCAAATCACAATCTTCTCCTTTTTATATTCTAGTATTTCAGTTGGGGTGGCTAGAAAATGAGCTGCTTGCTTCCTAAATCGATGACGAAAATAATAGCTGTTCCTTGATAGAATCCTTTTTAAAGTCAAATTCTAACATTTATTATACAAAAAATAATAAAAAATTTGCAATAATTCATGCAAAGGACAGCAGCATTGGTCAATATAAGCATCCGTATTCTCTTTCATTTCAATTTTATTACTAATAATTTTCTTCCCATAATTAATAGGACGAAAGAAGTAGTAGGCATTTGGGTAACAAAAACTTTGGATAAGGTTTTGCTGCGAATGAGAACCGTGAAGTTCTTTTCAAAGATTGAGTCAAAAACGACAAAACCCCGTTTGCACGGGCTTCTAAATATCCAGATGAAACCGCATATTCTTCACTTACGAGATGCTTGGTATATTCCAAACCAAAATTGGTTTTGATTTTTTTTTTTGATTAAATAGACTAAGATGCCCTTTGATCGGGATAGGTTGTGTCACTTTTGTTGTTCCCCTTCTCCTTTCTATTTTGGGCAAAACCCCCCAAACATTCAAACATTTATATTACAACAGCGGGGGCAAGATAAGGTATATTTTCACTTGACCTTAACTTATATCCTTAATCTTAACCAAATCCCACTTGATTGAGCAAAGCCATCAGATCAGCAAAGTGCAATGTTTTTGGTAGGTTTTAGGTCAAGTTCATAAATAGTGTTATCCGGAATTGAAAGAAAATACAAAGCTACTAGGCACAATATATACATTACATAAAAGTCCAAAAAAAAAAAAACCTTTCATATTATACTTAGCTAAATTATTTGTATTCATCCACGTGATAAATATGTGTGGACAGTTGAGACTATTATATGCTAATATTGGTGCCTTCTGACAAGTTTTCATCAACATAATGTGTCAATGAACCAAATGAATACCGATTTAATTGCTGTAAAATATACCAGAGAGAATAATAAAACGATCATTATATTGAAATATAATGGAGTGGAGGGAAAAAAAAGGTACTGCGAAGAAATAGGACCCATGGGCATGAATCATGAATGGGTATCGACATCTTCTTCCAATTCAAAGTACAACAGTCTACACTCCAAAAACCACACACCCCACCAAATGTCACATTTTCCATGTGTTTTTTCTTTTTTTTTTTATAGCGTAAGAGGTTGTTGAGGAGCTTTCCACCTATACAAATTGAAAAAAGCTGGTAAAAATTAAGTACTGAAAAATCAAAAGAGAGAAAAAAGGAGAAGATGTCAAGAAGATGAAGAACACCACATATAATAATTGCCCATGCTTTCTTGTCTTGTACACAAAATACCACAAGTTGTGTGCCACTTATGGGCCACTACACCATTATTTTATTTTTTTTTTAATTTTTAGGGTGAAAGATAAGTTTAACTACACCTCTCCTCCTTCCTAGGAAGGAAAGGCAAAAAAACAAAAAGACAAACTATTTTTTTTTCAAAGGACAACAAAACCTAGGACCAAGTCCATTAGTCCTAAATCTTGTGATTAATTGTTGGTGCACCCTAACCATTCTTAATCTCACAATGTACAAACCTTAATTGGCCAAGGTAGGACAAAGAAACAAAGTTTTAAATATAATACAGCTGCAACCAACTTGTGGAGTTGCTCATTCAAGAAGTACAAAACACTAATTAATTATGGGATTATAATGAAGATTAAGGGAAGGATGATGTTTTCTCAAACATATTAGCCATCTGTCTTTGTCAGCAAAGGCAACAACATGTCATTGATTATCGAAACATCTTATTGTTTTTCTTAATTAATCTTTCCATTTATCTAATTAATTAAAATCCCACCGTCCTATGCTTGTTGTTTACATTAAAACTTGTACGTAGGTGCCGGCTTAGCCTCCACCTTTTTTTTAAAAATTTTTTTGGGGTAATGGTATATCATGATCACCATTATAATATGCTTTAAATCACTCCAAACACAAAAATATAAAGCGCTTTGATTTGGGCAAAGGTTTGATCACGGGGGGCGTTTACCTCAATTCGTAAGATGTTTGCTTCTCTTTTTGAAGCAATTAATCAAAGCCGTCTCCCTCTTGGAGAGGGTTAATTTTGTTGCTAATCTATCTGGTTTGCTATTATATTTTTAATGAGAAAAAGAGTTGTATTTGGTCAATGTCTCAAGACAAGTGATTCCCTCTTCTGTGAACAATCAAAAACGAGAAGTGCTCCACAAACTATGATTAACAAAATATAATTAGTTTATTCTATTGGAAGTCAAATCGGAATAACCAATGGATTATGATATTAAAGAACTATACCGGATGGAATGCAATTGAGGTTGTTTAGGTTAAATTCGTATGCTTTTTTTTATTACATTAATGAGATTTTGTTTGAATGATAAAGAAAATGTTATAATATTTTTAAATTTTAAATTGAAGCGGTATCATACGTGAATTTAGTATAATTTTTAATTAAAATTTATATTGATTTATTTAATTAGTTGATTTATTTATTGATTTTTTTCATGAACATAAAATGTATACATGAAAATTATTTGATTATAATTGTAAACTCATAAAACCATAATTAAATAAAAATCCAAACGCATATGTTGACAATTTCATTTTTCAGAAGATGGGCAAGCTCTCAAAGCAAGTGATAAGGTAACTAAATAAGCCTATAAGATATAGGTACATTTTAATGTGCAACAGCCTATAGGATATTTTGATGGCGAAGAGGACAAGTACAAATTTCATTATTGCTATTAATATATGTATAGGGTTGCAAATAGATGAGGGGAAGCTAGATTTTTAGGGGGAAGAAGGCAGCCCCAGACGTTGAAAGAACATAGAGTAGCATCCCATACTGAAGGAAATATCATCAAAGGGTATGGTTTACTGGTTCAGTTTCTGGCTTATAATATTGGGTTTAATTAATATACTTAACTTGCTTGGAGATATTCACATGGTGCTGGTTGCCATCAAAGTTAATGCATGGACCATGAATAATTTCAGTGGGGGGAAAAAGATGGTTACTTACTTCTTAGCCTAACAACAATTTCAGTTGTGGGTTTCTCCGGAAACAATAATTAATCTTTTTATTTTCATCAAATGACAGAACAGTAAGTGAAATGAGAAAGCAAAGCCACCATCCAGAGGCTTGAAAAGAAAGTAGTATTTCAAGATAAGAAATTGAAAAGAGGTTGGTTCTTGCCTGTTAAATTTAAATAAAGATTAGGGTCTGCACTGGTTTTAACCTCGAATTGGTGTTTGGAATCCATTATAATTAGATAATGTAATTTTCTTTCAGTCGAAGTCATCTCCAAGGAGACAAAATCTCATGGAACCTTATCAACAGAAGTACCCATTGAAGATCATGCTCGGTCAAATAACTATATAGGGAAATCTTGCTTCATATATATATATATATATATAAAATAAAAATGGAACCCGGATAATGAAAAACAAGCTAAATCTTGTTAGGTGTGAGTCGGCCAATGCTCACATCAATCATCTTTTAGGGTTGAATTGTTCTTCATGCATTATTTATTTATTTACACACACTTTCTTATAATTCCTTTCTGTCAAAGAATTTGGCTTCAACACGGCATTAAAAACTCGTACAAAATGTGAACTCCCCTCTTCCTCCAAAATTCAATCACGTTGACATGGTGATCCAAATAGTTTCCCCCACAATGGCATGCCACAAACAAACGCAAGCCGCACTCATATAATATAATATAAATATAAATATAAATATAAATATAAATATAAATATATTTCTCCAACCAAAAAGCTGCTTAAACGACTTGTCCTGTTGATCTTTTTGCATAAACGGTGAGCCCTTTTATGGGTTTTATGATAGTAGCCAAAAATGATGTCCATCCTCCATCCCTCTCCTCTCAAAGTGTCTGAGCTGGCATCGAAAATTCAGTTCTGTTTTAGGCGTTTTTTTTCTTGAAGCATAGAAAACACATATGTGGAAATAATAAAGACTTCTGTTTTGTCACATTAGCATTTGTGTTTGTTACAAGTCTGTCTTGTTTTTTTTTTTTTTCTTTCCTTTTTCCTTCTTTAAGACGCGTGGCGTGTAGTCCCCTCCCTTTCGTTAAATAGGGGACCAACCACCACTCAAATATCCTCATCAATTAAGTATTCAAAGAAAAAAAAACTGACTATAGTCAATTCACCTTTTTTTTTTTTTTTGTTTTTCAAAGTTTAAGTCATGTCTACTTCTTGGTATACTTAAAAGACTTTGACAATTAAATTGTTACAACTTGGATATAATAGTTGGATCATTACCAATCTTAATAACAATTTAACCCCTCTTACTCCATTTTTGAGATTAAATGTTTATAGGTGTTTACTATAGGAAACTTAGGATTGAATTTACCCGCCCTTCAAGGAGCTTTAGCTTGATGTTTGGGATCACTTTTTCCTCATCTTTAGTCTTGAAAGAAGATGTATGGCACTTACAGTTTCCAAAATTGAAGAGCAAGAAGAAACACAGGTTTCACTTTTCTACTTGCCTGGTTAATTGCATGCGAGAAGGTTAAACAGTATTAAAATACTTAAATATTTGACTCATTAATTGATGCATAATGTCTTATTTAGAGATTCCACTTCGAATTTTTTTTTGCTTTAATTAAAAAAAAAAAGTGTGGGAAGTTTTCAATGGGCCCAAAATAATTGGGTTATAGAGTCATTTGATCCACTAGCTTTAGCGATCAGAAATAGCCCATGGACCATACCGGTTCTCATGTTATCATTAAAGGCAAACGTTTTGTAGAGAATATTGGACCCCTATCTCTCCTTTTAAAGAGGTAAAAAGGGGTGGCAGGGACTGACCATGGTATAATGGCATACAATAGAGAGTAACTGGTCCCACCTTTCCCTCCCCACCACCTCAAGGACTAACCTGCCGTGGCTCAATTGGAGATTTTTCCCCGTATCAAACTACACCAGCCTAAATTATTTAAACTTTGTATAATTGACGCTTTATTGTTTTATTTCTTGGTTTTTGTTTTTTTTTAAAATTATTTCTTACAAAAAATAAAAAATGTAAATTAAACAGAATCTCAACTTAGCTTTCACCCCTGCCATACACTTGTTTTGCTTTAAAGAAGGCAAAAGGGAGAAAACAATGGACTACATTTAAGTAGCTAGATAGAATCTATGACCCAAAAGGTTGAGCCCACTTTACCAAAAAAGGGGGCGAATGGAGGGCTTTGTTGGATCCATGGGCATTTGAGACCCAAAAACATAGGCCTCAAACCCAGAAATGAGGCCCACGGCCCACCAGTGTGTGTCTCTCATTTCTAAACAATCTTCCTCCTCACTGTTTCCTTCCTTTTTTTTCCTCGGAAAGCCGCTGCTTTCTTTCTCCTTTTTTTTTTTTTGCAGACGAAAAGCGGATTTCCTTCCTGAAAATTCCCCCCCCCCTCCTTTTTTTTCCTCTTCGAAGACCTTCAACAATGCGTTTAACTTCGAAACGAAGGCTCTATCATTTCACGAAAACGAGACTCTCTCGTCTGAAATCAGCCTCCTTTTGTACATCGGCTGAAAACGACGCCGCAGCCGAGGAAATCGCCGCTATCCTCGAAAAAAAGGACTGGAAACGCCTTCTGGAAACAACATCAGAATTGGAAAACAAGCTAAACCCTGAAACGGTTCACTCGATTCTTCACCAAAGCTCGGTTCGTGATCCCAAGCGCCTCTTTAATTTCTTTAACTGGGCAATTCACCAAGTCCCCAACCCTCAAAATTTGGATTCTTTTTCATTTCTAGCGATTATTTTATGTAATTCAAAGCTGTTTCGTGATGCCAATATGGTTTTAGACAAAATGGTTCAGACCAGGAGGCCTGTTCAGGCCGTTTTGGCTTCAATTATTAGGTGTTATAAGGAGTATAAAGGGAATGATGCAGGGGTTTTTGAGATTTTGATTGATTGTTATAAAAAAGTGGGTTCTTGGAATAATGCTGTTTACGTTTTTTTGGGTGCTAAAGAAGGTGGGTTTTTGCCTGGTTTGGTTTGTTGTAATAATTTTTTGGGTGATTTGGTTAAGTTTAATAAGTTGGATTTGTTTTGGAAGGTTTTTGACGGGATGGTAGATGCTAAACTGGTTCCTGATGTTTATACTTTTACTAACGTGATTAATGCTCATTGTCGAGTTGGGGATATTGAGAAGGCAAAAAGGGTGATACTTGAGATGGAGGAGAAGGGATGTACTCCTGGTTTGGTTACTTATAATGTTATGATTGGTGGATTGTGTAGAGCTGGTGTTGTTGATGAAGCATTGAAGTTAAAGAAGTCCATGGCTGAAAAGGGTTTTGCTCCCGATGCTTATACTTACAATACGCTTATTGATGGGTTTTGTAGGGAAAAGAGATTCAGTGAAGCAAAATTGATGATGACAGAAATGCGCCGTGCAGGTTTAAATCCTAACCATTTTGCTTACACAGCTTTGATTGATGGGCTCATGAAACAAGGGAATGTTGTGGAGGGTTTCCGAGTCAAGGATGAGATGGTTGCTCGTGGAATTAAATTGAACGTGTTCACATATAATGCGCTCATTAGTGGTGTCTGTAAGGCTGGCGACTTAGAGAAGGCAAAAGCTCTGTTCAATGAGATGGTTTGGATTGGCGCTGAACCTGATGCACAAACGTTTAGTATTTTGATTGAGAGTTATTCTCGAGCAAAAAAAATTGATAAGGCGTATGAACTGCTTAATGAGATGAAGAGGAGCAACTTGACACCCACATTGTACACTTATAGTGGGATAATTAATGGCCTATGCCATTGTGGAGATCTTGAACGGGCTAATCATGTTTTGGATGCAATGGTTGAGGGAGGGTTGAAGCCCAATCTTGTTATCTATACAAATCTGATCAAAGGTCATATCCAGAAAAGTAGATTTGAAGAAGCAAGAAGGATTCTAGACAGAATGATGGAGAAAGGGGTACTGCCTGATGTCATTTGTTGCAATACTCTTATAAGTGGCTTATGTAAGGCCCAAAAGATGGATGAAGCAAGGAGTTGCTTAGTTGAAATGGTTGACAGGGGATTGAAGCCAAATGCACATACCTATGGGGCTTTCATCCATGGATATGCTAAGGCAGGGGAAATTGAGGCTGTAGAAAGGTGTTTTAAAGAGATGCAAAATTATGGTATAGCTCCTAATAATGTTATTTATTCTGAATTGATTAACAGCCACTGCAAGGCGGGAAATGTAACGGAGGCTCTTTCCACATTAAGGTGCATGTCTGAACAAGGCGTGGTCCCTGATGTGAAGACTTACACTGTCCTCATCCATGGCCTTGCAACAAATGGCAGAATTAATGATGCGAGGGATGTTTTCTCTCAACTTCATGGCAAGGGTATAGTGCCTGATGTTTTCACTTATACTTCTCTCATTTCTGGCTTTTGTAAGCTGGGTGATATGAAGGCAGCTCTCAATCTTTATAAAGAGATGTGCCAGAAAAGCATTGCTCCAAACATTGTTACGTATAACACGTTGATTGGTGGTCTGTGTAAGGCAGGTAACATTGAGAAAGCTAGGAAGGTGTTTAATGAAATCTCACAGAAAGCCTTGGCACCTAATACCAAGAGTTATACTATGATTATAGATGGATATTGCAAATCTGGAAATTTAACTCAGGCATTTCAGTTACTGGACGAAATGCCCTCAAGGGGTGTTCCACCAGATAGTTTTGCTTATTGTGCCCTTGTTGATGGATGCTGTAAAGAAGGAAAATTGGAGAAGGCTCTCTCTTTATTTTATGAAATGGTGAGGAAGGGCTTTGCTTCCACGACTGCTTTCAATGCATTGATTGATGGATTGTGCAAGTCAGGGAAACCGAATGATGCTAATGGGCTGTTAGAAGACATGGTTGATAAGTGTATCACACCAAATCATATAACCTACACAATCCTGATTGATCATCACTGCAAGGCAGGAGAGATGAAAGAAGCTGAAAATCTCTTTCTGGAAATGCAAAGGAGGAATCTGGTTCCAAATACTGTAACTTACACCTTGCTTTTACATGGTTACGACAGATTAGGGAGGAGAGCTGAGATGTTTGCTCTTTTTGAGAGGATGGCAGCAAATGCGGTCGAACCTGATGAAATAATCTATGGTCTTATGACTAATGCACACTTGAAAGAAAATAATTTGATTGGAAACTTGAAGCTGTTGGATGAAATATTAGTGAAGGATGTTGTCTTGGATCAAAAATGGTCTTCTCTGCTGCTGGATGCAGTATGCAAAAGAGAGGAATTTTCTGAAGTTGTAAAGTTTCTTGATGAAATGGCAGAGCAAGGACTGAGGCTCAGTCCTGTTACATGTCACAAGCTAGTTCGAAGTTTTCATGATAAAGGAAGTCTGGAGAAAGCAGAACAAGTTCTGGAGAGTTTGGTCCAGTTTGGATGGGTTCCAAACTCCACCAGTGTACATAGTATAAACCATAAAGATCATGATGATGCAAACTCTGAGAGTCCTGGCAATTTCTCAAAGCAAGTGACATTTGGGGTTGCTTGTTAGGTGTAAGCATAGTTACGGGAGAAGCAAACTAGACCAACTGTTCTTTTTTTCCCTTCCCAGTTAAAATTCACGGAATCAACAATGGAAGCTGGTTTGTGCTGGTGCTACAGTATACTAACCTTTCGCAGGGCTTAGAAATTAAGGGGTATGCGAAACTTCTGGTTTTAACAATTTGCAGCCATTTGGAAACTAGTCGTTGTGGATACTTCCTATCAAAATGGAAGGTTCAGCACCCCCAGAAATGCTTACATGTTTATTTTGAATAAGCTTTGTAGGCGTGAATACAAGCTTTTGTTACATTGTTTGCCGCTCAAAGGTTAGTATTAGACTTTCATTCTTCTTTGCTGGGAATCTTTTTGGATGGGAGGGGTTGCTATTTTGGACAAATGGTCCCTGGGAATTAACATTATCTTTTTAATAACATTTAGGGAGGCCGTCTTACCTTTTTATCTGCTTCATTTCATTGCATTTGTTAATATATTTCCGGGATTAAACGAATAAAGGGTTGAATGCTCTCCCTGCTATCTTAATCCTTTTGGGATGAAAGGATGACAAACATGATGTTATATAACTGCGTTAAAAGAAGCAAATGCTTAAATTGTCTTGACATAAGAGAAACAAAATAGGACAACTTACAACTATGACCTATTAAGCTCAATAAAGAAGAAAATAGACCACCTCAAGGGGAAATATAAATCGCAGAGCATAAACAACATAAGCTACCATAACACAGCAGCCAACGAAATGGCAGTGTGAGGAATTACATACACTTGTTGTAGTTGACATCGCAAGCCAAACTTATAACCTGTCTACCAAGTTCAGCCCTAACCTTTCCAAGTGATAGGCTTCTGATTTTCCAATTCTTAATAGAACAGTCATCTATTTCTTGCATTCTCAGTCCTTTGCTGTCTCTTTTAGGTACTATCTGTGTGTGTCTGTTAAGAGCGCCAAGACCTCATTATCATCAATGCCTGATGCTGATGCAAGCTGAAGCGCAGTGTTACCTTCTCCATCTACAGCATGCGGGTCTGCTCCCCTGCAATTGTGGAACTGGGTGAGTTGCCTTCACAGCACTGGGAAAAATAACTAGCGTAAACAAAGTTATGGATACATATTCCAGAAATGATGAAAAAGAGGGCAGAAGAACATTTTTCATCCTCAACCTCTCAAGATGGCCTTGTATTGATAGTGTGTGCAGCAACAAGCTTTTCCATGACCTACACGCAAATGCTTTTTCCTCTTCTTTTGAAATAAAATCCTTTTCCTTTATTCTAGTTTTGGAGGAAGGATGGATCTTATCAATGTACATTTTCCACTAAAAGAGAACAAAAAATCATTTCAGACGTTTTCACGTATCCTACCGAGGAGGTGGATTGTTATCTATCAAATTCAAACATGGGAGTTTCAACCGAGTGGCTAATGTAACGAAGACAATATGAAGACTTGTGACAATGAAACTGAACATTTCACTCATTGAGGTACCATTTCTTATGCCCTCAATCAGAAGCATTTTTAGACAGTATGATAAAGAATCTATATCTTATGAAGTAGCAGCCAAATACTAATGTGAACCAGACAATTACATCATAGAAATAATGATTGCGAAGTAACAATGACACAGTGGTAGAATAATATTTGTATCAGTAATTGTATAATATTGGTTTCCCCCATGATGACAATAGCCAGACTATAGTGTAACCATAGGCCAGGTATTCATATGCATGTGAACAAGGGAAAGCAAATAACCTCCTCGCAACTATTGCATGAAACAGAACCATTAAACCAATATTTTCTTTAGAGAATCTACTGCAGTGTCATGTTCACCATGCTCAAAGCGAGAATACTGAAGAAAAAGAAAATTGAAAAGAAAATGTTTTACCTCTTCTGAGCATCATAAAGAGCACGATCCCCTCAACGGAGATAGAGCAAAAAGAAATTAAGAAAATGAAATATCACCTTGTAAGCAGCAATTTTGCTATTGAAGATTTCCCGCTAACAACACAAAGATGAAGCGGTGTCCGACCTCTTGAATCAGAAGCATTTATGTTTGCACCATACTGAAGGAGAAGCTCCACCATGCCAATGTCAGTGGTCAGGCAGGCGAGATGAAGTAGAGAACAACCATCAGAACACTCCTTTTCAATCTGATCTTCACTTTTGTTTAATGAGTTCAAATATCTGGAGGGCTGATCCAGAGAGTCACCTGCAAAGCAATCAAAGTTGTGATGAGGGATTTCTTGGTCTTCCCATAACATTACTTTTGGTAAGAGTTAAGGATGTACAATATGATGCTTGCCCATGGATAGCATTGACATCTGCTCCAGAGCAAACAATGTGGCGGTATACAGCTTTTTGGTCATTAGCACGGACACTTTCCCACACCTCTTCTGCCACTGCAAGGAGATGCTGATTGTCCTGTTTCTTAGAAACAAAAGCTTTCTCTGCATACTGAAATAATCAGAAACCATCAACTCTACATCCAGAAGTAGAGATCTTAAGCCTATTATTACAGGCATACAGTTGCCCACCACATATACTATTTTAAGAACATTACACAAGCAAATTTTGTGACAGCTTTTTTTTTTTAATAATTGGGGGAGGGGGGATTTGAACCCTACTTTTTAAACAGGGGGATCATGCACCAACCAATGAGCCAAATGCTCAGGTGCAAATTTTGTGACAGCTTGGAAATCATATTGCGAAGATTATCAAAGGGGTCAGACAATTCTACATCCTACCATGCGTAAACAGCAGAATATATAATTGAAGTATTGATGCACATGAACAGAATTTCAAGCTGCAATCAGACTTTCTGGGAAACATAAAAGGCCATAAAGGAAAAAAAAGTAGGGGTTATAGTTGAGGTTCCTAGAACTGCATCCAAAAGTGCAGAAGAAAATGGAAACACAGAAGGACTATGAAATAAAAGTACAGATTCAAACAATGAACAGAACACCAAAAGAAATACAGAGTACGGTTTTAAATAATAAAAAAGGGTGACCTGGGAGCCTCATAGTTAGTGAGCCCTATCAGATCCAAAAGCAAGCCTTGAATTGGCCCAAAATGGCCAGCCTAGAAATCAATTTGCCTAGCAGAATACCTAAATTTACTGCCTACAGCCCCATTTCCTGTGCATATGTGTCTCAAATTGAATTATCTGAGCACAGAGTTCACAATGACACTTTAATGCTATCACACGAGTGCTTTCATCTCCAAAAGAAGTTAGTCATTGTTTTGGATGCAGTTCTCTAAGTTCTCAGAAAGGAAATGAAGACTGAAGACTGAAGAGGTTACTTCCAAGTCCAGACGTTCCTCTTCCTTTGGCTAGAAGTTTGCTATAATCTTAGCTGTTTCTTCTTCGTCATCTCATCTACTCTTGCTAGTTGCTATAAGCAATGTATCTTCAGAAGGCAAGGAAACAATGATTTGCTCAAATGGGCCAATAACAGGAGCTATTGGTCTCACAAGTGAGCCAAGCAGTCAATGTTTGTTGAACTTACCTAGCAAAAACCTCTACACAGGTGGTTCATTTTGAAAATTGACATCCAAAACATGTATAAAAGAGCAATGAAGTCAAGGAAGAGACTAGCTCATGGAATTCTTCTACAGACTGATAATTATCAAATAATATAATATTGATTTTGTGTCTTTTTGAAACATCTAATAGATATTTTCTACAGTACAAAAAGAAATCCCTTATAACCAAAACTGCATTTGACCAAAAAGTTATGATTTATGACATCAAGCAACATGTTGAAAATTATAAATAAGAAAATATTACTGCAAAGTTAAAGCCAGATCAGCAGCAATTATTGAGGCATTCTCATTTGAGCAAAAAGAGATAATGAAATTCCAAGAGAAGAAACTGAATTATTCAGGGCAATACCTTTGCATGAATGAACAACTCCTTCACTGAAATCGGATCATTGTAACTAGGTTTCATTGTGAGAAGCTGTTTATGTACATCAGACTTTGAAGAACTACACCACAAGAAGTAACAACTTACTAGCATAAAAAAAGTTATCCAATCAGATCATATATGTGTTACTTACCCTACAGGCATGGCAGTTCTTGTACTTCTTGAGTGCAACAACTCCTCCCAGATTGAGTTTGCATAGATATTGCCCAGTGATTGAAACAAAGCCAGGACAGATGGTTCCCACACTTTAACGTCAAGTGTCAGTGATCTTATCTGAGTAAAAGGTTATATAGAAGCTGAATGAATAGATCAGAGAAAAAAAAAGGAAAAAAGAAATATAAAGAAAGAATTAGTGTATGAATATAAGACAAGGATGACAGCAAGTCCTACTCCAAAAAGAAAAACAAGGGACAAATGTTTCACGTCCTAAGACCAAGAAAAATTAATTTTATATTGACAAACCTGCTAACATGATTAAAAAAGTATTCTTTGTTCCCATCTTTTGCATCTTTCATGTACACACAGAAACTTACACAAGGATATTGTCTAATGCATTATAAACATTGCCTAATCCGTTAGCTTGCATCAAGGAAAATGCGTTAGTTTTGAGTTGAGTACAAGTAAGAGTGACAACATGGGCCAAACCAAAATTTATGTCTAAGAGACACATTAAAGAAACAAATAAAGTGTTACATTCAGAAATAGAAAAGCTAAAACAAGAAATTTCTGCCCTCTTTCTCAATTTGTTTGAGGCATACTTAATTTCATTTGCTAAGCTCTTAATTTCCCAAAGTTGTTTGAAAGTTTCAAATTCTCAACAGCACTCTGTGACCAAAAAACTTTCTTAACATCCTTTAAAGGGATTCGAAGACCTTACATACAGTTAGTTATTCCTGATTCTTTAAAAAACATTAAACAAGTTGCCAATATCAGGTCATAGACAGATATAAGGTTTGCTGAACACATATAGATGACATACCTTTGATATATGTACACCAAGATTACGATGAACTCCAGAACATTCAATGCATATAAGGACACCGAGGTTTAAAGATGCCCAGTCTGGCTCAGGTGCACCACAGTCGACACATTTATCATTCCCAGCTACCCTTCTTAAGATATCAATTGGCTTTTCACTCTTTATGCAATACCCTTGATGCTGCAAACTTCTCGATATATCTAAATGACTTCCAGAGGAGAGATTCTGAGATGTATGTTCTCCAACTGCTGTCTGATAAGCATCAGAGGAATCTACTAGTGAACTACAATCACTGGCAGAGCAATTATCAGCAGTTCCCATGTTGTAAGCAGAGAGGCACTGACATAAAAGTTGCATGGTCATTTACAAAGATAAAATAATCAGAGGATATTTAGTGAGGAACACTTGATTAATGCCCCTTTTTCCCCAATTCAAGAAAATACTTTTTGAAGAAAATTAAATAAATGTATATCTCATTCTATTTTTTGGTTGAGGAAAAACAAGGCATATGTAGGTGCTTTCGGCTTTCCACCCCCCCTCCCCCCACAATTTTGTTTAAAAGAAAATTCCGTCGATTACCTTCTCAGGTGTTTGGAAACTCAATAATGAAGCAATTACTCCAGTTATTTTTTCAATCCAATCCCTTTGGTCCAGTGCATTCTCTGCCTGCATTGCCAAGCGAATACTTTTGAGAATCTACTGCTAAATATGCAAGCAAATCCAAACTTCATAACCACAAAAGGTTTGCAGGAAAAAGTCAGAGTCACAAATAAAAGCGTCAGTTACATATTCACCAAGAAATTGAAGTATTGATCAAAAACCTGCAATGTATAGATTTTTGTTGGTGAGATGATTCTGAAACAAAACCTTAAATCTGACTGATCTGCGTCAACCTTAATTGTTGCTGTCAGCAAGTTTACAGTGTGACGTGCAACAGATTTTTCATCATGTACGCCACCATGGTAGTGAGAAGAAAGCCATCGACTTAGCAGCCCAGGACCACTTTCAGAGGGACCACTCCTTTGTATAGCAGACTGACTTCCACCTGCCTGAATGAGTAACATTTAGTAAGAGGAGAAAATGAATGAGAAAACATTTACAGCCTATAGTATTATAAGTTATCTTCCATCTAGTGACTTACAGAAGACCAGGCAAATGGTTTACGATAGTAGTACAACATCCCTTGACTATCAAGAACAAAAAACCTTCTCTTCCAGTCACCCCTCAAGTTTGAGGAACGTTTTGAAAGATAACCTTGTCGTATGGTTTGAACCTAAGTAATGGTAGTGTCAGCTATGGAAATGTAAAGGAACTCCTTAAGAAAAAAAATAATTAAAATTGAAACCAAGTTAAAATTTTCTAAGAGAAGTTGCAAAAGTTGAGCAATAGATTAGATAATACCTTTCCCTTTTCAGCAGATTGCATAACTGCCTCAATAACTTTCTGGGAACCCCTTGCAAAAGGTCGCATACCATCCGCTGTGGCAGGACAAACATAGCAGGACTGCTTACTCTTGAGATCAATCTGCCTGATATGTTCCTGCATCCTTTCACTTAGAGATGCCTGTTCATAGTTAGAACATTCCCTTGACTGTTGTGCATAAGCCAAGACCTGCAACCCAGCAGCACTAGTTCTAGTCATTCTCCCAATTAAGAGAAATCAAAAGTTCGAAGAATGAAGAAAAGAGCTTCTGAGGAAGACTTTATTGGCAGAAAACTGGAGAAAAAGATCTATATTTCCTCGGGAAAGAAAATCAATGGAAGTTTCCCAAGGAATTTGCTTGCTTATGGCCACTTTTATTACAGGAGGAGGACCTCATAATTAAGAAAGGAGCTGGATTCTGATGTAGAAAAAAGGAGGGAAAAGAAATACTAACGCTCTTGAGGCAAAGTTTTTCTCTTTATTAGAGGAGAAAAAAGCTTGTCACAGGAGTGGTTGGAAGCACCAGTTGGCAAAAAAATGACTCAAGGCTTACCACTTCCATCTACTTTGCTTGACCAGAATATTGTGCTAGTGATTCCAGAAGAATAATAGCATCATCCTGGATATTAAATTACAACAGGCACCTTTGATACAAGTGGTATCAATTAAAAGAAAGATTTAAAAATTTTGAAGCATTTTTGGATATTAATGTGGGCTCTAGTCATTTAATTTTTGCAGTAAATCAGATCAGAAGGAGATCTTATCTGGGCCCCTATCATACTTCTTTCTGAAGTAGAAATCAGTCTCACTGTAGCAGGTATTAGCAATGAGAACACTTATATTAGCTTCATTGTTGTGTCATAAGGGAGCAAAGGACAAATCCCACTCTCACTTGCCAATGACAAGGATACTTAGCAGGCACAAGCTCCTGTATTAACTCCTAGTCACGTAGAAGAATCTAAAGCAACTGTTGATGAAATCCTTATGGTAGACCAGCTTAGTTTTAGCATTATAGTCCAAAACAGTTTGTTATGCATTCTCATATTGAGAACAGGCAAAGTTATCTTCTCAAAGTTAGGAAGATTGCTTTAGTTATATTACCTTCAGTCACTCACTGACACCGGAAACAAAGATTTTTCTTCATTTAATAGTATATGCTTAAGCTGGACAACAAAATTTGGACCCTGTGCTTTGAGGGCTCTCATCTTTCACACCCTTTCTACCTTTTTCTATACCTTGCAGAGAATGAGGAAGACGGTATAATAGATGAAAGATTTGGCTTTCTGTCCAAGCTACAAAACATATAACTTTCTTCGCAAGAGTGGGTTTCTTGGTGGATTCTTTGAATAATGCAACTTGTAAGGAAAAGCAACATACAAAAAGCTATAGCTTGTCTCAGCTACTTTTGCTAGTTTCAAAAGAGTTGGCTGCTGGTGTTAGCAGCCTTGTTCAATCTGTTTACATTATTAAAGAAGTATCAACTTGAAGAAAGAAATCTTCACATTTTTATACGTTAAAAAGTTTGGCAAATTTAACTATCTTTCATTTAATCATTTATGAGGAAAAGTTACTACGACAAACCTGGTTTATAAAAGGTTCCATCTGATGTAAGAGTTCATATCCCTGCAAAGGAAAAAGGTCCAGAACTTGAACATATTTAGAAGATACCACCTGTAAGAAAAAGACAAGTTGTCATCAAGTGGCATTTTCCATACCTGTTTGAAGAAACGAAGGTGAGCATCCATCGTCCCACTAACAGCCTCCAAAAATTCAAACCTTTTTTTGGCTTCAAATTTTGAAAGAGCACTAACCTGGACATACAAGAACATGTATATTTACAGCTTCCATTAAAAAAATGCATATAAAATTGAACACACATTTGTTAACAAACACAACTTACCAGATTGAAGCGGGCTTGCTCAAATGAGGTTCTTGCAGTATGTAGTTCCTGGAATGTCTCTCTACCAAATTAGATTTTGAAAGATAATGGTTAACCATGACAACCTAGTTCATAAATTTATGCACTTGTAAGAAGAATTCTTTGGGTCAAGAAAAAAGTTAATATCGCATATACCTCCTCAATGGCCGCAGCTACATCCATCCTAGTGCTTTTCCTTAAAGACAGAAACTTCTCCCTTGCCTGTGTCACAAAACGGGTACCAGCACCAATTGCCACCATTTAGAATATACCAGCTAGAATGTTATAAAGCACTAGCTTTAAAAAAAAAGTCCACTAAAGCCAGTTCTCAAATTCATAATGACTAGTTGTTTCAATCCTAATGAATTCCTATAATACTTACAAGGATTTTCCAGTTCTCAAATTCATAATGACTAGTTGTTTCAATCCTAATGAATTCTTATAATACTTATAAGGATGTCAAGTGATTATTGCCAATCGGCAAGAAAATTTAACTTAGTGTCTATTTGGTTATTGCTATGGCTACTTGCAATTTGTTTCGTCAAAGTTGCTAAAAAGCAAATGATGGAAAAAGCAAAATTATTTTGGTAAAAAATGTGCAAATAATTTAAAGGTAACACATTTTTCAAACCCTTAAATAAAATAACATCATCCATTTTGATATTTATAAAAATTCATTTTTTATTAATTTATAATTATTTAAAAAATCATTCTTTCATCCAAAAATGCTTTTTGCCTTATGCTTCCAGAAATCAGGAGCAAGTAGCAAAGGAACAACAAAACAGAGGCTTTATGATTCATTTTGTGGAAGGACTTTAACTCTGTATAAGAATCTAGAATCAAATCTAAGACAAACATTGCACGGTCCCTGTTTCCTATTGCCACCATTCCCCTTCCTCGTTTTTGAGTGCAACATCAATACTCAACATAGGGGAAATTTTAGAAACAGTGTTTTAAAATGTGCAACAACGAATCAAAATATGGTTGGTAATTTTCATTTTAACAAGATGCACATATGCTTCAAGGTCCCAGCATTTTTCTACAAATTTTTATTATTAAATTGAAATTTACAACAAATATCAACATGATGCTTATAAACTAAAGGCATCCTTACTACTGGAAAAGTGGAATCAAAAAAGAAAAAACAGAAGAGTGTTTAACACTTCGAATATGAAACTCACCTGATCATATATAAGTGAAGCCTTGTCAAAACGTTTCCGAGCATCCTGAAGCAATGGTTTCGACAATGAGTCAGAAAATATGAAAGAAACCAGTTAATGTCACCAAGACTGTCACTTATCAAGTTGTTTCATTGTTTGAGTGAAGAACTCAGATGGAAGCCAGTCACCGCATTCTGCGGTGATCTAGAAGCAGGTGACACCATTTGTAGGCAGGCAGAAGGCAGTAAAAGAAGATAACCATAGACCTTATCCCTTTAGGTCAAATATGAAAAGGAATAACAAAATTCATCCACTACACATGCAGGTCAATTAGACATGAATGACAATATGCTGCTCTCAAATGTACCCAAGGACTTTTCAACTGTACATGTAGGTAAAACAAATGTCATTAAAGTGCCCACAAGATCCACTTCTTTAACTTTCTCCTTTCAAACAGCAAGAAAGAAAAATGTTCCACTAAAAGCAAAGTTAGCACTACTCTCTCTCTCTCTCTCTCTCTCTCTCTCTCTCTCTCAATATTGTTACATTGAATCATGTGAACATAAATTAAGAAAAATAAAAAGAATGGAGAAAGGCTAAACAATATTGCATTCCTGTGTCAATAACAACAAAAACACTGTAATTTCAGAGCTGAAAACCAGTGACAACTAACAAGAGGGACTTGGATGCAACATCTACCACATGATAAAGAGTACCTTGACATCTTGCAGATCAACATTGACAAACTGAAGCAACCTTTCATTTAGCATGTGCTCTATCTGAAAAAGCAAATTGGAAGTGTTAGAAGAGGGTATTAAATTAATTGAAAATTTTTCACATTGTCTAATAAACTATATTGCTTAGAAGAGGGTATTAAATTAATTGAAAAAGTTTCACATAATCGAATAAACCATTTTGCCAGGGAAAACCAGCTTAGAAGTTCAACATAAAACAGAATGACCTTTCTTAGCAGAATATCTCAAACATGATGTTAGAGACAGGCCCACCTTATAACAATTGAATGTGCAAGAAAGTTTTATTGAAATGAGATGAGTCACATAAGGAGACGCTAGAAATACCAGATGAGTGTACAAATTACAACTAATAAACACTTACAAGTTCATTAATGAAGATCCACACTGCAATCTAATACTACTTAATAGGTAATTTAGAGGGGGGAAACAAATCTTTGAAAAAAAATCCAACTTATTAAATCATTAAAATAGTTAGTTAATGCCTTAAATTGAATATGAACATTTAGAATTTGAAATTTATGTTGGTTTCTAGGAGAAGAAGATATCCCATCCCCTTCCTTCTTTTGTAAAACAGGCTTCATGGGCGAAGCCAGAGTCTTGGGGGGGCCAGGATAGACGTACTGTGAACCTCTTTTCAAAAGTTTGTAGTAAATAAAATTTAAAATTTAAATGAAACAACAACGTCATTGTATGAAAAAGCATTAATTTCTTTCAAAAATAAAAACAAATACTTATCTCCAAATATTATAAGTAGTATTGCATACAAAAATTAATGATAAAATAAAATTAATCAAGCTAATAGTTTTGAAAAAAGAAAGTAAAAGTTACGGCCTTTAAAAAAGCTAAAACTATGATCTTCAAAAAATAAATAAATACAAGGATGGTAGGAAATAAAAGGAAACTTATATGAATATTATATACATAATATATATAGCAATTGAAGATTTTTAATTATCTTTTATCAATATGGAAAGAAATTGTTTTGACTCAAAAAAAGACATAATAATAAGTGTAAACATGCTTTAATTGGAAAGAAATATGCAAAATTTAACGAGCTAAACAAATTTACTTTTAAAGTTGGTCAAATTAAGAATATAAATCTAAAAATAAAAGTGTTAACAGCTCATTACATGAACTTTACAAGCGGGGAGGGGAGAATCATAAATTTTAGGGGGGGCGCAAAATAATATTTTTCCCTTTCTTTAGGTGTGAAAGATTAAGGGTCAATGGGATTTTAAAAGCCAAGGGGGGCCAGGGCCCCTGCCAGCCCCCTAGCTTCACCCCTGACAAGCTTCCTCTTGGTTGTAAATTCTTAAAGTTGGTCACGAGGTGCTTACTTTATGACCTGCATTATCCTTTTTCTTTGTAATTATTCATAATACAATATGATTGCTCAAAATGAAACTGATTCTACAATTACAAATCTTAATAGCAAATACTTTTGATGCTTAAAGGGTTAAATCATAGACAAACTTAAGTCATATCACTAAATTCAATAATCAAAGCCTTACATAAAATATAAAGATTATACACGATGTTTTAACAGGGTACCTCTAAAATCACAAAAGTCACTACCTGTGAGCGAAGAACTTCCTTGTATGTGCCAATTTCTCTCAAAGCAATGGTGAATTTTGTCATGACTGGGCCTGCAGAAACAGTATGAATTTCATCAGTAAGAACTGCAGTAATTATATTAGCAATTTATTTCATTTCCAGACTGTACAAACCAACTTACATTTTACATACCAACCACAACAAGCAGGGGATTATAAATCAGCTTGTCCAATTTAAGTAAAACCGTAACATCAAAATTATATAATAAATACATAAAGAACTACATAAAACAAAAAATAGGACAAACAAGATTATAATTTTTCAAGAAAAGAACCAAAACTTGTTTTCCAGTATCTCCTCTAGTACCAATAATTCACAAAATGAGAAATTCTGATAGTTATTTAGCATTGATTTGTGCTCAAATAAGTTTTCTAAAGGCTTTTCCTTTCTCAAGTAAGGACACAGAACATAAGGTCTACATAAAAATGAAACAAAATGAAATAGGAAAATAGATGTGATAAATTCATTTTAAGAACCGGCAGTGTTTAAATGGACATAACCTTGGTAGTTCTAAGTTACAGCAAGGTAAAATAAGCATTTTCAAGGCATTATTCAAAGGGGTACAGGAAGTTAGAATGTGTACCTCCAAAAGCAACACAGATAGGATCATTATGCCCCCCTCCAAAAGTTTCAAGGGCATTTACAAAAGCAATGTCGCCATCATAACCCTCTCCAAGCCCTTCTCTGGTATATAAAAGAAATTGACCATGTGAGATCATTCAATAATATGAGCCTATATTAGAGAAGTAATATTGATTAGTGCAAATATTAAGTTTCGGCAGCAACATGACACTCCGTATTTGAACTTGTTGTGCACTTGCCACTTGTTGGACAGCAGAAAAACAACTAACCACAATTTCTCTTGCCAGTTACAAGATATGAGCTTCGCTTGGTTTGCTCTAGTCTAACTAAGAAGTACAGCATTTGTAATTAACTAATAACACTTCATCATCATCTCCTCACAGCTCCATTCTCAAGGCTTCTCAAATGGCCAGTGGTCTAAGAAGGCTTGAATGGAGCCATAAAGGAGGTCCCCTTAACCGTGTAGGAAACGACAAGCATATCAAGCCATTGTTTGAGAAACCATTTAACAATTATGAATTAGAACTTAGAAGCAAATTCTACCTCCATGAGTTACTATATTTTCTTCTTTTGGGAGTTTTTTTTTTTTTTTTCAGGGGCTTCTGCTTTGTCAAAGTAGAAATAAAACCAACTATCAACAACTTAATAACACCAGGACAGACATTAGTAAGACAGATTGCGAGTTAATTATCAGTGTTTTCTCTTCAGCCTTAAGCACACAAAACTCTAGAACAATGGGTGCACACAACCTGCAGAAACAAAACCAAAATGTAGACCTACATGTATTTTCGACATCCTTTGTAAAATTTTAAACATCTTCCTCGCAATAACTCGGCGTTCTCTTCCAAGCACTGTATCTGTTTCACCAAGCAATACATCAATTACTACCAGTATCTAAGACAAACTAACCTGAACATAATGCAAAATACTACTAATACTAATAATAAAAGAAAAATGATTTCTAAAAAGTTTAATAAGCAAGAAAAATATACTATATGGCTTGCTTACACTAGTTGAAAATGGCAAAAAAAAAAAAAAAACTAGGAATCCAACCTCAAAAGATTCCACTTAAAGCAGAAATGGCAAACAAAGTTTTCCACAATGCTATAAAAATCAAACGTAAATTCCTCCTTAGTGCCCCTTCAGACAAATACCGTGTAAAAAGAATTTAAAAAAAAACAAATACAAGAGCATTAAACCGGTAAAATTATTATAAGATAGATAACTGCCAAATGCCGATTAATACTGCGTGAATGCATATGGAAATAGATAAAGATATCCTAATATAATAACATCCAAAGACATCTTATTTTCCGCCTCTACTTCCCCTACAAAACTTTAACTTGCTCATGCGATCTAAACGAAAATTTCGTGTTTATTCTTAAATAAGGCAAATAATTGCATTATTAAAAGAACAACATTCAAGGAAAAATGCAGCATTGCCAAAAAAAAAAAAGAAAGAAAGAAAGAAAGAAGACGAACCTCTTGCCGAAACATCGGCGTATCGTCGAGTTTGGAGAAATGCATTCTTGGAGAAACGCAGAATCTTCACTCGATCTTCTTCGTTTTTTCACAACGAATGTTAATTTTTGATATCTCGAGAGAGACGGTGGCCGGGCTCGATTAATTGGTTTTTGTGCGTGTTTTGTTGCTTTGGAGCTTTGAGAAAAGGGCGCAGCTGAAGGATGATAATAATTTCTTTTTCTTTTTTATTTTCTAATCCTTAATGGTGATATAAAAGGAGGTTAGTTTGTTGTTAGAACTTCCTCTGCGAACTTTCATGGCCGTCACCAATTTTTATTTTATTTAAAAAAAAGAACAATAAAAAAGTTAACCCGCCTTTTCTGCTTCTCTCTGACTCTCTCTCTAACAAAAGCCACCCCTCTTTTCTCTCTCTCCAGAGTGCAGTGCTTTTTTTTTTTTTTTTTTTTTTGTAATGTATTTAATTAAAAAAACTAATGTTCAATATAATTACTTATAATTATAATTTTTTAATTTTTTAATTATAATAAAATAAATATATAATCCATTCAAAAGCAATAGATTTCACATTTAGATTTATATGATTGGTCCAGCCTGATTCTATTTTTCTATTTCACAAGGCAAACAGATTAGTTCCATCAAGTAATTATTGAGATTCCCTAAGATTTCACTTCCCGTGTATAACTGACAAAATATAACCAATTAACCCCCAAAAATTAAGATTATGGAAAAAGGCTTTCCATATTTCCCTAAAATTTCATTCTTGTAAAATCTCCCAAGATCGCCGGACTCCAATGTTTATGGAAAGCTTAACAACTTCCTTAAACTAACCTCTCAAAACATAACAAGGCAAAGTCTAAAAGTTTGTCTCTCTCTCTATATATCCCCTGTCAATGCTCTGTTCCTAACCGAAGAACATAAACATCTCTGTTAAGAAATCAGTCCAATTCCATGGAACATCGCCAAGCTTTGCCGGTAATATCCTAATCTCATTTAGCACTACTATGTTTCACAGATTTATGCTTATACCATATCTTTCGTGATGGAATTTTGTTTATGTTTTTTTTTTCCTTGGAATATATATTTGTAGACTTGTACTCTGAAAGTGAATATCAACTGTTGCACCATGTGTCGATTGAAAGTAAAGGAGAAGTTACAAAAAATCAAAGGTAGTTTCTCCATTTTTACTACTAATTTGGTTTGTATTAAATTGGTTTTTGCTGAAATTTTCTATGTTTCCCTACAACTAGGAGTGGAGTCCATCGTCTACGATTCCGACAGAGTGGTAACAATTTCAGGAAAAGTAAACCCAATGACTATAGTGAAGAAGCTTGAGAAATGGGGCAAAAATGCAGAGCTTTTGTCCTTCCGAAGGTCCCCCGAGCAAGATGTTCAGGGCAGTACCAGCTGTTCCAACAAAGGGGTTGATAATTCTGATCATCACGGATCACATTCCAAAATGGAAAAAGACTGTTGTTGTCGTTGTGATGCTGTGTCTGATTCTGACGATGACCATGATCATGGTCAAGATGATAATGGAGAGGTACCTGCAGCTAAGAAGAGCAATGCCAGCATCACTTGTCAACACCCTGATCCCACCATCAGCAAGCAAAGCAGAAAGGGTAAAGTCAAGAAAAGGTTTATTGGTTTGTTTTCTAAGAATATTGGAGGAGCAAAAAAGAACTTGGATGAGACCAAAAGTCGAGTATCCACGATAGGGAAGCCCTCAACGATGGATAGACCGTCCAAATGGCGATTTCCCTGGACGCCTATGCCTAAGTATGGTGGTCCTATGCCATATAATCGACCCTTTGAGTCTTATCCTCAGCCGGTGACTGGAAGGCCAGCAGCACCTCCATACCATCCATTTGGGCTAATGCGGCCTCCGCCTTCGCCAGCGGTGCCTCCTCCATATGGTTTTTTCAATTCTAGGCCACCGCCAAAGGTTAACCCTATGATCCACTATACCAGTTATGCAGACAATTACAGTTACTGGTGAACTGTTTAAAGTTTGAACATGGTTGTCTGCAAAGGACTTGTTATTTGTTTGTCCTCTGCTTTAGAAATTGAAACTTGTTTTTCATCTACAATGGATAACTAATTTAATTTGTCCTTTGTTTGAACTATTTAATTTCAACTTTCTTTGGACTTCATAGCTGATAAAGATGCTAATTAATCGATTTAGTTTATGATTCAGGCATACTGATTGTGAAATTGATTGCTAATGCTAAAAGGAAAAAAAAATCATACAAAAATCACCACTGCTGATAAAGGGGAACGCCAATTTCATGATGCAACACCCTAAATCATTCGCAAGGTTAAATTTTATTGAATAGTTATAAACGATCATGCATTAACATATATTTACATTTTTCTATTTTAAAAAATATAATTTGAGAAATTTTTATATTTTGACAATTTTTGAACAAATTGTTGAAAATTATAACAAAAAGGAGAAAATGTAATGGTAAAAAATTTTCATACTTTTTATATTTTTTTTCTTATCCTCCTTTCTCCCTTTGTTTATTTTACCAAAAATTTAAAACATTTTAATCACATTAAAAATCTAAACATCTAGATCAAATATGTATGCTTAAGAGTTCCATCACATCTTTTTATATTTTTTTCTTATCCTCCTTTTTCTCTTACTTTTCATTTTGTGATAAAAATATCAAAATATCCTTAAGAGTACCATTAGAAATCTTAAACTTTAGAATAAATATATTATAAATTAAAGATAAGAAAAACACTTGAAATTTGTGAGCAAAAAATTGTTATCATTTTTACCATAATAGTCACATCTATCCTTCAAATTGAAACTTAACTATCAGGAAAAGAAAATAAAGAGATACGGAAGGCAAGGCATGTTTCAAATAAAATCGATTTAAGTAAATTGAATTGTAATTTATTTATGTAAAAAGTAAGAATATTTGAATATTTTAAAAAATAAACTACTTTTAGATAAAAAATATCAAATCAAATTAATTAACAGACACGCGACTATTTACGTAAAAATAATTACTTTTTTTTACTAGGAGTTTCAATTTTGATAAATTTATTCTAGATGCTACTAAAGTGTGTGCCACCAGCTCAGCTCACCACCATTTCTCCTTTGCCTGCTGTTTCTGTCTTTCTTCAGCAATCTCTCTCTACTCTCTTATACGTACACAAACACAACATTAACATACATAGGGATATGGTTATACACATTTACCTGTTACCCTGTTATGTGTGTATGTATAGTTTTCGGGTTTCGATACTGTACGAGAAGCAACAAAAACTGTTAGCCAGATTATCCATATGTAAGTTCTTTTCCTTAAATGTATGAATTCAAGCTAAAAGATGGATTCCTTTTATTCAAGATTTTATAATCTTTGTGATAATGGGTTTAGGTTCTGGAAAGGTTTCTGGGTTTGTTTCATCTTTTTCTTTGGTTTAATACTCTTTTATGAACTGTTGGTGTCTAGTATCTATTTATCCGAAAATGTGATATTTTTCTTTTTTGATATTTCTATATCATCTTCATGGTTCTCCTTTTCATTGCTTTAACTTTCTGTTTTTACATGTTATTTATGCTCCTTTTTGTTGAAAAGAAAACTGAGGGGGTCAAGAAGAACGAAAATGAGCTGGAAATGTTCAACTTTTCAATACTTTGGGGATGGAATGTTTCTAATAATAGGAACTAATAATGATGTTTAGATAATTAAAACGAGATGAATAATGCTTTTGGTTTGGGCAACAGTTCCCTCTTCCCTTGAGTAATTTTTGTGAACTATATGTTGTTCTTGTTGCAGGTTATGAAAACTTGGTTTTGATCACATCATCTCCTACTTTTGAAGCTCTTTTCTCAAGTTGAATTGGATAATTTAGGATGAAGCATACTATCAAGGTTGGCACCTCAAAGGAGATGAATCAAAAGGTTTTGGAGGCTCTTCAAGAAAAAGGAGTTGCTGAGAAAATGATGACTCAGAAAGGTTATGCCAGTGCCAGGGAACACTTACTCAGAGCAAAAGAGCTTTCACCTGGGATTGATAATATTGAGTCCATGTTGACTGTGTGTGATATACTATCTGCTGCTAGTGTTAAGTTTCCTGCTTATGGAATCGATTACTACTGGATCCTTCAGCTTACACCACCATCTACTCAGTCTGTTATAGGAAAGCGTCACCAGAAGCTTGTTTCCATGTTGCAACCTATCGTGAGGACTTTCCCTGGAGCAGAGTTGGCTCTGAAACACATACAAGATGCATTTCTCACTCTTTCAAATAATGAGACACGTTCTAAATTTGATTTGAAAAGGGGTACAGGATGTGAAGATTATCGATCTTTTAAGTTCCAAGCACCATGTAGTCAAAGCATCTCAGATAGGGAAACGATAAGTACTACTCAAACCTCCTCAATGGATTCTCACAGGAATTATACAGATGGCAGTAAGAAAACAGCAGAAACAATTTTAACCGCTGTTGGAAATTCTGTGGAGAAACAGTCGTCTTCAACAACTTTTGAAAACCAACATGGTAAGATAGGCATGTCTTCAGATGGCATAAGTTCATCAACAAACTCCCTGCCTACCATTTTGGAGGGGATTGTAACTTGCCAGGACTACTATAACTTTGAGGATGACAGGAAACTAGACTATCTTGAGCCAGGTCAAATCTGGGCAAGTCATTATAGAGCAAAGTTGCAGCACAATTACCGGTATGCTCAAATCACTATAAATTCAAGATCAGCATTTTGTGTTACCTGGTTGAAACCAATCCCTACTAGTCCTAGTGAGAGAAGATGGTGTGATAAAGGCCTCCCTGTTGCTTGTGGATCTTTTGAATTGGTTCCAGAGACGAAGGAGGATGTAAGTTGGCAAATTATTTCATCCTACAAATGCTCCTGGCCTCAATGTGTAATAGGGGATCAATTTGAAATCTATCCCAGAAAAGGTGAAATTTGGGCACTATACAAGGATTGGGACCTTGATGATTGGTCCTATGATCCTGATGCTGTGAAAGGATGCAGATTTGAGCTAGTTGAGGTCCTATCAGAGTTTTCAAAATATTCAGGTGCAGACGCTATGTGTTTGGTTAAGGTCAATGGTTTCAAATATGTGTTCAAGAGGCAAATAATGGGAGGAAATCCCATCACTTTCCATATCTCCCCAAGTAATATGTACATGTTCTCACACAATGTTCCAGCATATAGGTTCAGAGGTGGAGAGATTGATAATATTGCTGATGGGATGTTCGAGCTAGACCAGATGGCCTTGCCAGATTACATGATTCAAGACATGGATAGCCAACAATCACCGAATGAGAAAAGAAGCCTTTTACCTAGACCAACTTCTCTCTCGAATCAAAATCCAGAGAATAAAAATTTAAAGCCGGGTTTAACACAGAAACATTTGGCAACAGGACAGGTCTGGGCTGTATACTGTGGAAAGGATCTAATGCCCAGGCAATATATCAGAATAAATGGTATAATTTCAGAGAGCCAGGTTTGTGGAACAGAGTTAGAACCTCTACCGATCCTTGATCATGAGATCCACTGGCAGAAAGAAAACCTTCCTATGGCTTGTGGAGTATTTAAAGTCAGTGGAACTAGTGTCAACCTTGACATGTCAACGTTCTCCTATTTAGTCCAGTGCCAACAAAGCACATGCGAGTCATTCTATTGGATTTACCCGCAAAAAGGTGAAATATGGGCTATGTATAAAAACTGGAATGCCAAGTGGAATCGCTCTAACTATGAAAACTACCAGTGCCAAATTGTACAAGTTTTATCAGGTTTTGAAGAAGATGGAGTAAAAGTAGCTAGGCTTGGAGAAGTGAAGGGTTACCTAACTTTCTTCCGCAGGATACAATATGATGGGTTTGATCTCACCCATACAGTTCGTAAGGAAGAGAAACTTAGTTTCTCACATCGAGTTCCAGCCTTCAGGGTGCCCGGAATTGGGAAGCATGGCATACCTGAAGACACTTGGCACTTGGAACCAGATGGTTTACCTCCCAAGCGTGGAATGTAATTTCTGCATTCGACTGTAGCTGAACTGCAAGCTTGGGTCTATGAACTGGTCCGATCACAATAATTTTAGGACATATGAAAGAGAAAAAATGACAGCCTTTTTATGATGTCTCCTGGGCACAATGGAATATGATTGTTAAAGAAAAAGAAAGGTGCAGATTATTTTCAGGAATTCAGTAATAATCCATTTTTAGCAGTAATCACCAATCGTTCACTAAATTCTATAACATAGACCACATTGAGAATTTTCAATTTTATTTTCTAAGTAATAAGGTGAATTCCCAGACTTTGAACAACCAAGTTCTTAAAGACTGTAGGCTCCATTGCATCGAGCAAAATGCAAAGTTGGGGAGGGCCAACTGCCCAAGGGCTTGATGACAAAGGTTAAACCCTTCAAGCAGCAAGTGAATCGAAAGAAAAACATGCTTACACGAGGTCACCCTTATAATCTACTACAGCCAGCTATTTTGCTGTAGGCTGAATGAATAAAAGAGAGATCCGAACTTGATGCTCTGAACTTCTTCATTCTTTGAAAAAAGGATTAAAGATCCAGGGCTCATTATAGGTGCAAAGTCGCCCGTAAGTCCCAAAGCCTTTCTAATAAAATATGAGAAATTAGTTTAGTGCCGAGAATTATAATGCAAAACACTGACAAATGCAGACACCTAAGCATTTAGCTCCTGTTTATTCCCTTCTCCAAGGATCAAAGAAATCTTTGCGTCATGGGATGTATAGGACTATAGGCACCAAAGAAGAAAAGAAACCCCAAAAATCTAAGGAAATGCTGTAATAGATAGCGTAGTATACAGAAATAAAAACCTGAAAAGCGCACATCATGCTCATGCTTTTGACCAGAATAAAGGAACACAAATAAGCAAACTTGGGGGCAGCCATGCGAAACCTGTTAAAAGATTCTTTTGAAGATTGGGAATTGGGATCCCATTCACACAACAGCCGATCCAAATAGTAGTTTCTGAAAGTATTGAAATGTATCCTCTTTCCTCTACCACCCAGCAATATAAAGGAAACAAAATTAATCCAGCTCTATGTTTCAGCCCCATAGTTTCAGAAGAAAAGCTCAAATATCTCATGCCTATATAATTCCCAAAAAGTTACAGTTATAAGATTTACTCAGCTTCTAAATACGCAGTCAAAGGCCAATGCATGTCAAAACCTCATCAAGTAAACAAATTTTTTTTGTTGGGTCCTATTCCTTTGCTTTTTCCTTTTGGATCAAGAAAACTTTATCTAACTCAACGCCAAAGCCTACTTATGAAGCCCTTCTTGTCCTTCTTCATCCTGTTCTCTAGAGATGGGAAATCAATAGCATTATATGCCAGGTCTAGAACAATAGGATTACGAGGTATTGACTGGAGGGCTGGGGGGAAGGGTTCTATACGAGGAAGAGCTTTCACATTGGAATCACTGACTGCAGACTCATAGAGATCAAGTTTCTCAAGAAGGTATTTTTCCACCTGAAACAGATCCAAAGCGCACATCACATCAATGTAGCAAAATAGGGACCAAGAGATGTATCCGTCCATAATACATTCTCAATTTTTTTAATATAAGAAAGAATCAACAACTGAAATAAATTTACAATTCCAAATTCAAGAAAACAACATTGGAAATAGCTCTTTTTCAAGTTTACAGTTCACCAATCCAACCGTAGGATACAAAAGAAGTTGAGAGCTCATGTAAATGGAAACAACTTATGAGTTCCAAATATCATATCAACTTGAAAACTTGCATGCATCATCTAAATTCTACAATGATAGATGGTAGAATCCAATAGTTGATTTCATAAAACTAAGTATATAAAAGTTCCAATGAGGTAAAAATAAATACTTCCAAATTCAGTGCAACGTTACCCTGACTACATATTTATGTGTGCATGCATGACAGACACTTATTATAAATTCCAAGAATGGGGAAAGCATAAATAATACCTTCTTGTGAGCACCATTTAGTGATATAGTAGATATCTTCTTTGACAGATTCTCTGGAGCCTTCTCCTCCTCAATAATTCCAGTTGCATGTTCTATGCAACTGTAAGATCTGCATTCATCATATAATGTCTTCAACTCTTTGATCATCATCTGTCAAGGATAAGAAGATAGAGATTAAATTTTAATCATGATTATATCATTCAGATGTCTGAACCTAAAATTACGAGATATTGCTAGGGAATGACTCCATTAAGGAGTTTATTAACAGGAAGAAAACATTTCAAGTGTCAAGCAGGTAATTTGCATGCAGAAAGCAATATACGCATTCAGCAGTTGTCAAACTATTGTAGAAAATCTACCAGAAAATAGTGGGGAAGGCAAACCCCTTAATAAATGTAGACACCTGCTCAATGTTACTATGACTTTGAAACTTCTGTAGGGCATTCTCAGCAAGAGAGCGAGCACGGCAGTATAGTGAATATGCTTCCGTTCTCTTTCCAGCTAGACTGTATGACCTTGCCAAGTAGAAGCACCTGCACAGAAGTCCAGAGGTCCATGTATAATTTCACAAGGCAACATTTTGTATTAACACACCCAATATCAATCTCAAAACTAATTAAATAGCTTCATAAAAAGACTCAGTTTCATCATTTTGAAAAGCAGGAAATTATCAATTCTTTTCACACCTACCAACACCACCCAAAAGAAGGAAAAAGTCCTTCCAATAAAGAAAGATATTAGAGAATACTGCATAATGTCATTATATCCAGAGCTCAAGCAAATGAATAACTTTGCACATAGAATAGAAATATTCAAAATGTAACCAACAATTGAGTATAACCAATCAAACGGTATTCCCTTTTCTTTGTCAAAAAGAAAAATGATATTATCCTTGAACATGTCCAGGAAAATGTTTATATATATATATATATATCGCTAGGCTATGATTGCAAGAGTTCTGACAGATAATAACCATCCTCAGTATGAAGAAAAACAACAGAAGTGTAGCAACCCCAAAACTCCCCCGCCCACCAACGAAAGATAAAAGGAAGATATTACAGAGCTCACAGAAATTAAACCTTTCTGCTCGGAAGGCCAAACTTTTAAGTTGACACTCTTCTGCAAATGTCACTTCTTCAGGTTTTCTATCCCTTCCGGAACTAACTAAATCAGATAGATCAGCTGTATTCTGCCAAAAATAGCATCAATTAAGAAAGGAGCTACTCAAAACAAGCTTCTTTTCTGGGAGGGAAGGCATGCCAAAAAAAAATACTCCTTGATAGAAGCTAACCTGTAATAAAAGATCATATAAGCGAACCAACTCCTCAGGCTTGGTGACTTTCTCGTTTTTGTCATCACGACGCCGAGTAAGTTTGCTCTTTGCAATGCTAACCAACAACTGGTTGCGCTCAATTGTTCGTTGTCCTAGTACAGCACTAACTGCCTTATCGAGACCATTTAAGTCATCTTTCACATTTTCAGCATTACCTGCACTGGCCTAAAGTGTACACCAAATCAGGAACATGAGCCTCATAAAAGTGAAATTAAAATAGAATAATTTATAAGCAATTGACAAATTTAAAAATTCTAATAAATGGTACTAAATAAGAAGAAATAATGACTCAAGAAATGCAAAATTTCTTGAGAAAAAAGAAAAGAAGAAATAATGACTCAATTTCTATGAAAAGACAGCAAAACTGTTGATTAACACTTCATACCAAGTCACTCCTGATACAGCTCCTTGCTTCATGATATGCTGTAAAAATTTTATCAAAAGTTGCAAGTCTTTTCTCTGCTGAAAGTGAATCTGCTGATGGACCATGTAAATCCTTTTCCAGTTCTTGGGCTGCACAAATGGTTACACAGAAAAAATTATCAATTTAGACTATAATTGGATTATAAACCAACTTGAAGGGTTCAAGAATGACCAGCCAATCTAGAGTCCAAATTTGAAGCACACAGGTACATTTTTCACATCTACGATTAAAGAACAAACCATAACTAGTGAAACAGTATTCAATCAAAGCTAGAAATTTGTTATTGCCACAAATTTGCTGCATTTTAAATCAAGGGTAGAAAAAAGAGGGAAAGCAAGAAAGACTGCAGCATAGAATTGGAATGCTATCTTCAACTGCAATCTGCATCTGTGTGGCTTACAAAATAGGTGCTAGATTAGTCATCAACTTAAAGCTAAAAAAATTAACCACTGTAAGTGCCGATAAAATGAGACTATTTTTAGAAGACAGACAACTCAAAACCAAAAGTCATCCTAAGAAGAGATAAAAGACCCAACTGTAAGCAGAGAACCAGAGTAGTACAATTATTCATTGATCCATGCCCTTGATACTATGATATTTTAATCACTATCGAGGAAAAAAGGCTAAACCAAAAATTCTTCAGTTGTAACAGTATATGCAATGTGAGTCAACATCTTATTTCAGAAACAAAAGCCATTAAAAATTTAACGGTCAATCATATATTACCAAAATGATTTTTGAGTTGGCTTTCAGTTTTGATTCTTAATTTGAACAACATACATGCTAATCTCATTATGAAAATCACACAGGACATTAAAAAAAAAACTAATAGCAAACCTTTCAAAATGGCAACCCGCGTTTTTGCATTAGTAATTGGGAATCTATTGCCAAGCCAATAGAACTCTGTCAGAGATGCAGCCTGTTGTGATCTTGCCTCTGCCATTACAGCCTGCAAATCAAGATAGTATAAGACATCAGTCTAACTGACAAAACCCTCTGCAGAATAAAGCAACAGAAAAAGAAGAAAGTTTTTGTTTCCTCTCTCTCCCTTCCCAGCACAGTCATCTGATATAAGCTTTTAGGAGGTGCATAACCAATTTCAAGAGCTATAAACAAATGAGCATTCATCTTACAAAGAAACTATCATTTATACAAGCTTTAGCCACTGCATAACAAACTTGTTATGACAAAGCAGCTTAAGATATTCTGTCATAGATGCAAATTTCTGCAAGCAAAGGATCAGCTTGAAGGCTGAAAATGATAGCACAAACATCTTATCAAAATTTACTAAGAAAAGGAAATCATTAGTTTGCTCCAATTGAACTAATATTAACAAAATGATGCATTTTAATTCAGAAAGATATCATGTATTAAAACCCATCACTTCACCTTGAGTAAGGTGGTAAAGCATTGCAAAAACGTAGTTCTTATGGAATTTGAAAGCTTCTTTTTTTAAGACACCTAAGAATTGATAACAAATATAAAGTAGAGAAAGTGAGAGGGTCGTTTTACAGATATGACAGAAACTAAGTTCTCATAGCCAGGCAGCAGGTAGCAAGTCAGTTGGTAAAATAAAAAGGCAGAAAGTCACTCACACTTAATACAGGCAACTGTAATCATGATAATAAAAGAAACTATGCATGCATATACTTCCAGTTTAAAGGAATGAACCAACCTCCAATTTTGCTTTGAAAAGGTCCAGGGCAGGACCTTCCATTTCACCAATCTGTAAAAGCTCAGAAGCTTGCAAATTTGACTCTCCAATTTTGTGAAGGCAGTACCGAATACTAGGTTCAAGCTCTTCAACACGTTCACGACACAAGACTTGATTCTCCACATCTCCATATTTCCCAAGTTCTTCATAGACAGCCCTGCAACATAATCAAAGATGTTAGCCCTGTGTGCTCTAATTGAGAAAACAGCATTAAAAAAATATCATGAAGGATATTTAATTTTTCCTTTTGACAGGGTAGTTTGCAGATCAGGCAAAAACTTAGCTATATACTCTAACAAGATAAATGTTATCTATGTGTCCAGATACTATTGGAGACAAGCACAAACCTGGCACTTTTGAAATTCCTCAGTGCAGTGTCCCAATTCTGATCTTGTTCAAACAACAAATTCCCTTTCATATAGGATGCATAGGCCTACAATAAAAAACAAAACAAGATGAAGTGCAAAGAAAGAACTCAAACTTCATCAAGAAAGAAGAACCACAAAAGGCTGTACTAATTTGAAGTTTCATCACAATGGACAATCAGAAATTTGACTAAGATGCATGGATATTTAGAGGCATACCTAGTTTCACTTCTTCCTCCACAACTACAAAGTCTGTGCCTCTGAGCACAATTTATATCTGGGTAAAGCTCACCCAATACAGAGAGCAAAAACTCATTCTGCTCACTGCCATACCTTTGTAAGCAATATTTTACTTACTAAATTAAAGCATTTGCACCTCTACATGACTCAAAAGGCACAATATTTGACCAAATATAGGAACAGAAACAATGGAAGAAATTTAAAAAAGAAAAGAATGCAAGTACACGCTATTTTCTGCTTCTTTTCTTTCCTCCTGTAGGCAGGAAAAAAGCATGTTTACTTTACAGCTACAAAAATAGCATGCAAAAATAACAACCAAATTGCAAACGCACCTCAGCTTCTAAAGATGTTCTGGAATCTCCTTTAACAGAACACAAATGTGAAAACAGATCAGCCCATTTTACTGCCTTGCGTAATCTACCAATTAAATAGATACGCTGGCGTGCATTTGGGCCATCTGGAAGCTGTCTTTTCTCCATGGCATGGCTCCAAGCTCTCTCTGCCGTGTATAGAACCAGATGAAGAAACCTATTTTAAATCAAATCAAAATTACAGTTTTCACTTAGAAAAACTATGATAACTTGACTCCATATTGCATCCATTAGCCAATCCTCTCCAATGATGGTCTATTGAGAAGACATAACATTATAGAGAGAGCTTCTAATGGAAATAATTTAAATTAAAAGAAAAATGAACAAGACATTCAGAGATGCAAAAGTTTTTATATTACTACAAAAATTAACAAGACAGACCTCACTTCAGTGACAGTGGACTCGGTAATGGCTTTTCGGGTGTATTTACCACGGCCATGTGTGAATTTCAGTGATTTATATAACCTCCTCAAACGAGCAGTGCAATACCTCCTGCAGCGCCAATATAATTCATTTAAACATTAATAACATCCAAAATAATCAAAAACCTTTGTAAGAGAATGCATTTTAATAATTCTTTAAAAAAATAAAAGAATTTCGCGTAAATGTACCGGTAACGAGCGTAATCTCCATGTCGTAATCCATGTTGCATCTGTGCAGACTTTAGAAGCTGTAAAACTGAAAACGGAAGCCAAAATTATACAATTTTAAATAGAAATGAAAAAGAAAAACAGCTAGAACCTTCAATCTCCGTTAAAATACTATTATTGATGCAATTGAAGATAAAGTCGATAGAGAAATAACAAAAACTGACCGTGGACTGAGTACTTGGGGCTGATCTGATCGGAAACGTTTGAATTTGGATCGTCAATTTCCATTGCCGTTGCTTCGTTAACCTTCGCCATGGCACCTACAATTGCCAACAAAAACCACAAAACTTACACATTTAATAAAGAAAAAATGACACAAGTTTCTGGCAGATTGGTGGCCGGGAAATTGAATGAAAATATGAACACATTTCACCTGCGACCAAACAGAGTGTAGGGATCTAAACAAATTTGAGTACGGACGTACCTTGGATTAATCTAGCAAAGAATGGTGTGCTGCGGCTCGTCTCGAGTTTCTTTTACTCGACTGTGTCTGTTTCTTATGGGGTTTTGCGGATCCGGTTACGGATCCGGGAGTTCCAAGCTCTAGTCATGATTTGCTCAGGCCTGGGTTTTCTTGATGGGCCCTTTGTTGGATTTTACAGTTCATCTTGTAATCTTCTATTGGAGTTGGGCCTAGCTTACTGGATCCAAATATGATGGATCTGGGAGTTCTAGAACACTACTTTTTTTTTTTTTGAGATTGGGCCTGATTCCAATTTCCAAACATTTGCTTGTTAATTATTCTTGTTATATTACATTTGTGGCTTTTTTTAATTCAAATGAAATCAATTTTATAATTATTTTTAATAAATTTTTCCAAGACATATTTTTAAAAAATTTAATTTTATATAATGTTTTAAATATAAAAATTAAAATTAAAATTAAAATTATTTGACCAAAAACGTTAAATAAGGAGAAACAAAGTGGGAGGGAAGGTATAGCAATGCATGACATTCTATACTATACTTTTCTTCCAAAAAATCCAAGTAGTCCAAATAAGAAATATCAAGTCTTTACTTTTGAAATATCTATATATAAAATTTGTCTCAAAGGAGGGTTATTGGTTGACATGTGATGAGTTATTTACTTGCCATATATGGCAAGCAATAATCATTCTTAGGGATTTTTTTTTAACATTTTTTAATATTATAATATATTTATACTATATATAAAAATTATTTTGAAGGAGTTGTTGGTTGACATGTAGTCAGTTATTCTTAATAATTATTATTTTTTACTTTTTTTAATTTTATAATAATAAATAAATATCTATCTATATATACTATATACTAAAACTAACTCAAGTAATATTTTTGGATGACACTTGACATATTTTTTTGATCTGAAAGTGGAATTTTTTTCATTTTAGAGTTATTTATTTGAATTTGTTTGATATGGAACTAGATGGGGTTAGTTTTGAATTTTGGCAGTGTTACATAGCAATTTAAGTACCGCTGTAGAGGAACCAACCAAGCATGATAACCCTGCAGTGTTACATTTCTTCCACTGCATTTTCACCACACGTTTGCTTCTTCTTTCGTGCATAATTTTTGCCTTTGCATGCACTCAAAGTGTACGATAAAATCTGGAAAAAGTTACCTTTCCAATATTTACACTCCATTCTATTTTGTCTGATAGCTTTTTTGCATTCATCAAATGAGTTAATTTCATTCATTCAACAACACTTCAGTTGGTCTATATATGTCTAGTTGGATGTAAGAGTGCGTTAATTAGATTATAAGCGGATAAAATGAGGGAAGCAGCAAGCATTAGTTTTATTTAATGTTACAGAAGGCTGTTTGCTTTGGAGCCAATACATCTCTCGGCAAGAAATTTGAAAGTAACCTACTTGCTAGTTGCTTACCTCCCTCGCATGATTGATCATTGTTCAGGAACAATGAAGAACTTATTGGAACTTGTTTCTTCCAGTGATTTTCTTCTAATGGAATTCGATGACGAAGGTCCGGATTTCCATTGGAGCAAGTTCAACCACCAAAATTGATGGATCAACAGGTCCTCCCCTCACCACTTTGGGAGATTCTCCAGATGAGCCTTCTACTTTCCACACCAGCCTCTTCTTTTCCATTTCTGCTCTTCCTTGGTTAGCAGATAGACTCATCTCTGTTACTTCATTTATCTGAATATAAGAAGAAATGAAATATTATCAGAATTGGTAATCGGTAGAATTTTCACGCACTCCATTTGGCCTTTTTTACCTTCTTATGTGCGAATACTTTTTTCAGTTGTACACTTGCCATAACTGAGAGATCCTTGTCCTCCCCAATCTTGCATTTGAAGCACCAAAGAAATAGTTTAATTCAGTATATGCCAGTTTGATGCTGAACAAAGAATTTCTACTCTTGAATGTGGTCAAAAGCCAAATGTTGCCAAACGCTTAAAACCAATCAATGCTGAAAAATGCATTGTAGTGCTAATTATTTGTATATATTCTCCATATATGTGCATGTATATATGTACAAATGTACATATTCGCATACATAATCAGCCTTCAAGTGGAAAAAGTTGAGATGCTAAGGAGAATCTATTCATAAAGGTATGATAGTTATAAGAACTTCCCAATTCTTAATTAATTGGCATTGATTAGTTAAGATGCCTTAATTAAACTATTTGTGAAATCAGGCCTTGATCATCAGTTTAAGTTTAATACATTAAACAAAATACCAACCTCGTACAAGTGTGCCAACCGAAGAAGAACTTTTCCATCATCCAATTCCTGCAGATTTTTTTTTTAAAAGAGGTAAAGTATACTGATCATGAAATTAATATGTCTAAGCCTTGGTGAGGAGATACTTTGCTGTAGTACAAAAGGGCATTGAAGCTATCTATTCGATCACATATACAATGTATTAGGTAGAGTTTGACACCCTGAACACAACTCGTGCGGCGATAAAAATTCTGGGGAATCTTTTTTGCACCTTTCCTTATCATTTTCTGAGAGTTTCATTATGCTATTCAACAGACTGGTAATTGAACAAATACTAGTACATTAACAAGACACAGACATGAGATACATACCTGGAGGGTTATCATTGCAACATTATCAGGTAAAACATAAGAGGGGTCCATCCCTGAGAAGGATAAGATGCGGGAATTTGCCCATTCATCTCCATCCTGCAAAATGCTAACCAAACGTTTATTAGTCTCTGGTTGACCACAATCGGCAACAAGATAGTTCAAGTTATTGCTTTCACCTGCTCTGTAAAGGCTAAGAGAAATGGAGAATAAATCTCCTGACCAAAGGATCGACGCCACTTAGATGCCTCTCCAAGAGGATCAATTCTTAGGTAATACTTCCCCACGATCTATCAACATTTGATTTGTTAACAAATATATATGTGAAAAGTATAGTATTGCTGGAAACTGAAGATCAAAGATACGACTGATTTTTTCTTACAGTTAGTCCACTGCATTTATTTTGAACACAAACTGTTTCATTTAGTGCTTCTGCAACACCTCTATTATCATCATGAAGCAACCTCCTATACAAAGAAGGAAGAACCAAAATTATAGATTTAAAAAATTTATCAAATGTATAATTGATTATCATGGTATCCATCCACTGACATTCTTATAGAATGTAATAGATAAACGAACAAGCAACAGAAATGCAAGAGATTAAACCTATGGAGCATTAGTTCTAATTGACCATCCTTAATGCTGGCTCCACCCACAGATCGATCAACTAAGACTGAGAGCTCCTTACTGTCATCCTTAATGTACAACCCAAGATCAATCTGAAATGAAAGCAAATAAAAACTTCTTAGGGCAGAGCCTTGAAGAGACCAGCCAGTCAAACTGCAGATTGTTAAGAAGTTGTTAAGCAGTAGTTCCATAAGAAGAGATGCAGAGCAGCAATACAAACTAACTACATTGCATAAAATAATTGCAAACAATAAACATTCATTCATCTATATACAGCGAGCCTCATCTTTAAGTGGACATGGAGCACAAAAAGACAATTTATCCAGAGATAATTTGCTAGTCTTGAATTAATAAACCCAAATGCCCACCCTTCACAATTTAAAAATATGAATAAGCTTCTACAGTTTCATATGATATTATTCGCACTCCTTCTTTCATCAAGTATATATAAAAGGAAAATTCAGTTTTCAATTAGGTGAAATTTGAACTCAAATGCTTAGATATACACTGCAGACTTCTGACCTTAACAATGGTAAATTGTCAACTGAACAGATTTGGCTTCTTATTCTACAGGATGTATTAAAAGAACTTTAGGAGATAACATAACGGTGTATTTAACATACAGGGTAATAATTTCCTGCTACAGGTTGATTCACTTCCAGGTTCCAATCTTTCCTATAGTCTCGAATCTGCAAAATAATAATTTCCATAAAGGCTACGTACAAGCAATATTCCAGAGATCAAATATTGCTATTCATACATACTCCATCAACATGCTAATATATCAAGACAACCAGGCAACAAACCCTTTCAATGAAATCACGACCACTGGAATCTGTATAGAATGTTTTGTTGGTTTTCATATGTGTCGAAATCTGAGTCACAACTTCTTTTCCAATTCCATCATCAATAGGAATAGGCCCAACCTAAAATTAAGAACATTTGTGTTATGCAAACAGCTCTAACACAAAAATATCCTCCCACAATGTTTAGGATAAATATGTACATGAATATCAGAAAAATCATAAATGTAAATGACTTACAGTGAACTCAAATTCAGCATACTCCTTTCCCTTGTACACTCTTGTGATCTGTTTATGCACACAATGATGTTAGTTACTGAAAGTATTGAGCGTTAAGGAACCCGTTACTTTCAAGTTTAGAGAGCACGATAGAGAATTTTATCTGAACCCATAACAGAATGTATCAGATCATAGTAATTGTAGACATCTATTCAAGCAAACAGGTAATTTATGGTCCAAATCTAGTCAACCTTTTGCCATGCCATAGTAAAAATTCTATACAAACAAGATTCGATTCTTCAACCATGTGCAATTTGTATGACGAAAGAGAGAGGGTGGAAATGGGGCATAAGTTGATTATATGTGCAACATATTACAAGCACATCCATTTCATCCATGATCTATACCATCTAAAACTCTTCTTCCTTTAGGTTAAGTACAGAACATAATTTTGAAATAATTTATTAGTAATTAGACCAATTAAGATAGATTTTAACTTTAATTACATGTTGCACCTTTATTTGAGTGTCTCAATAAAATAAATGTAAGCTAACATTTATTTTCCTTTAACATGTTTTCTGTGATCATATTGTGATTCTTACACAAAATAAGGAAGGCTATGTAGGAAAAGAAACTAAACAAATTGACGCCCATGTCATTTGATGAGAGATTAACCTGATATATCCATGAATTGATTCTCTGGTGTACCTCATCCAATAATGGTCCTCGCAAAACGGTAAAAGAAGCCTGAAAAATTTTCCCATCCTATAAAATTTGAAGCTTGTTGCGGTTAGATGTAAATTCTTAAGAGTGTGCTTCAAAAATATGTACCTGCCCATCTGATCTGGTATGATATGTGTGATTTGGACGAAAGATGTATGCTCCAGAGGCCTTCAACAAGTTAAATCAAAATAATTATTTCCAAAATTTTTCTTGTATAGTCAAATACCACTAGTGTAAAGAATGAGAAAAGAAAAGTATATAAGAATTATGAAAATTAAAAAAAAAATCAGTAAAGAGGCTTCTATAAAAAGGTATATGATCACCTGTTCATCCACACTTCCATCATCTCCAGAATAAAAGCTATATGATTGCCTTACAGATTCTTTTACCTTCAATTTCATACAATAAGAAATCAGATGTAAGATATGTTGAGAAAATGAAAAAAGAACAGATGATTTTTCATTCAATACGTGCTCTGTTATGAAGCACTGAAAACAGAAACTTAACAAAGGCTACATACACTTAGTACATGATGATCACACATTGAAAATAACATTACAAAACAAGCTTATACATGAACTTACATCTGTATTAACATATTAACACTTGTTCTAAAGGGATTAACAAGTGTAAAACATCATAGTCCAGCTTCCATGCATCAATCCATGTATAGTCATCAAACCAGACAAAAACATACACTATGGTGCATGAAGTACAAGTAGATTTCCACATGTCACAAGGTCCACTTGGCAAAGCAAGCATTAACTTCAACAAGATACACATATATAGTAAACTGTTTCGTCTAATCAAGCAATTAGAAACAATTCACACATACGCATATATACATATATAGATAGACAGACAAGGAGGGGGTGACTCAGTGATTTAAAGAGAAAAATATAAAAGGAGAACCAAAGAACACACCATAGTTCTGCTATTAATATAGCGAATGAGTTTTCCTTGGTTTTTAGAATACACAAGTTTCACGTCGCCTGGCCCTACTTCAATTACATCACTTCGTTTTTCTTCAGAACTGTACACTACGTGGCTCTTTGAAGCAGTAGCTATCACTGAGAAGCAGGCCAACCAAACATACAGCTTATGTCAATAGAATGCTAATAAGAAATCCCATGGTCCTAGGTATTACTATTTTCACAATATAGCTATAATATTTGTAACCTGGTCGTTTGCCTCTTGAGATGAAGTAAGTGTTGAAACCAATAGGTGGTGCAGATGCTGAAAATGCAAGCCAATACTTTGGAGTAGCACTTGGAAATTTACCCAAATAAGCCACAGAATAGTAATTTCTTATGGCCAAAGATGCATTTTGCAGAGGTAGAAGCTGTGATTCAATTTCTTTTCCACCAGAATCTTTAACAATGACATTCTCATCGATAACCTGCAGCAAGTGATGATGCAAAATCACATTTCAGAAGCATAAGGACAAAGTAAAATGCATAAAATGTTGTTCATCTTTCATCCTGCCCAACCAACACATGCACATATGAGAGTGTAGACACAAGAGAATTATGTAGCAATAATAAAACAATAAGACAAAACACAGTCCCCCATAAAAGGCAAATAAAAACTCCTCCCCAGAGATGTAAGGCATGCATGAATGTGAATTGAATGTATATATCTCAGTTTTTGCATTCATACACGTAACACAAACAAATAACTTGTATACGGGCAGATGTACACTCATTTTTTGTTTACAAGTAAATTGGGAATTTGGGAAATATGTGCAGTATCAAATTAAAGCCATGGAAAGTAAAGATCATAGCATTAAGAAGACTATATACTCACAGGAATTCTAATAACGTCTTCTCTTTTCCATCCCAAAGGATTGTAGACAACAACCACCTGAGAGAATAATACACCAATAGAATATAATACAGAAGGAGTTAGATTAATCTTTTCATAATCAATGGAAAATTATAGCAAAAGAGATGAAATGTCAAATGCTAGTCTCTTTACCAGATTTTTCCCATTTGACAGATCAACCTCTGATGGAGGACAATAACTTATATTCAGAAGCAGACACTGAAAAGGATAAATTCAGAATCAGTAGACTCAAACTGAAGTCAAATTAATAAACAACCCCATCCAAATAGGAACCTATCCACAAAAGGTTTTATCTTAGAAGTGAGGGTAAAAAAGAAGAGCTTATGAATACTAGTAATTGTTCGTGAAGATAGGCTTTTTACTGACCATGAAATATAAGTAAAAAGGCATCGAAACTGGATTTGAAAACTAATTGCTTTCCTTATCCAAGTTCATTTTACCTCTACACGGTTACTTGAAGCTGTAAATCAAAATAGGAACTTCCAGGAAAATATATCCAGGTTTTCCTATCAAAACAATTAGAGAAATCTACTAACAATGGCATTGAAATATGCTACAAGAACCTCTGAATAAAGTAAATATATGCTTCAATATTTTAAACCAAAGATCAGAGCTTTTTGTTTTTGATCAAAAAGATCAGAGCTTCAAATATGCATTTTTTTCTCTTTTAAACTATAACATCACTGATGATTGAGATGAGAAAGGATAAATATACTAATGAAAATTTAGAGCTTCACAGGTCACTTTTAAGTATTTCTCTAACTGCCCAAATAGGCACATGCAATTTTAATCAGGAGTCTATATAAATCTACAAGTCCACATGTTTGGACAAAGTTAATTACTAATGGGAAGAAATGCTATTCTTTCTCTTTTTTGTTGGCTGAAACAGAGGGGAAAAGCCATTAGCCAAGCTAGTGTATCTCATAATTTATATTAGCAAACTGCAAGCAGCTAAAATCATCACTTAAAAGCTAGGGAAGACAAAAAAGGCAGATTTGTGATTAGATTGTCTGACGGTGGCACAAGGTCATTGAGTTCAGCTAGCTAGCCTTGACCACGGAAAAACAGCCAATTAGATAAGTATAAAGAGTCTTGCTATTGCCTGATGAAACTCAGTCACTGGGCTCCCACTATCAGCCTTTGAAGAGGACCTTGTCATAGATGCAAGTGATGATTCAACCACCTTTGCAGTCTGCAAGAACCATTAATTGCAGAAGAATCACAAGAAGCTTAAGCCTCTTAAGTATTTATAGGAGAATAAATGCATATAAACTTTACCTCCTCATAGCCAATGGATAGTCTTTTTGCATAATCATCAGCCACGTGCTGCTTTGAAGTACCACTGACTGCATCATGATGTTGAGCGATTGCTAAGGCATCAGCTAAAGAATCAGTGTTAGGCCCCACTTTACTTCTTCCCTTAAAAAATTCCAATTGCCTTGCTGCCTGTTGTTTATACATGGTAAACCAAGCTAAAATGATGTAGGAAGACATATATGACATGATTGATACCAGTTAAAAAAGATGAAAGTCGTACCAAATAGTAGCTACTCATTGTTCTAACATAACCTTTGAGTGCAGGCCTGCTTGTAAAATATCCAGTCCAGTAGGCATTTATACGGTCTGCATATCTGATAATTGCATGTATCAATTGTGAATGCAGGTTACATGACCAACGGAAAATCTCCTATATAGACAAATTTTAACCTTAAAAAAATTTAAACTCACGGAAAGTAGTCATCAGTCTTGAGTGGCCAAGCCTTATTTGTTGCATACTTTGCATCAGTATATATTGATGGGGTTGAATATAGAGCATTGACACGTCCATCCTACAAGCATTACAATCAAAGGTCCTTTAGCAAGGAAAACAACACTAGCATATAGAGGTTAATTTGAGGATTATTTCTATAGCATGAGCAGATTCAAACTGATCCATGTAAAGGACATCATGGGATTCATAACTCTTTGTAAAGGGAGTTCTTATGATAGGGAAAGGAAGTGCTGCAAACAAATAAAGGATGCGTCTGAGGCAGCGGAAAGGAAAATCGGAGCAGTTACTGAAGTACTGAGTATTGTGATAAGTGGAAAACAATAAGAAGTGAATTAGGGAGTAGACGAGAATTAAAGGGAGAATTTGAAGAGAAGCTCTGAAGGAGAATGTCTTAGCTCTAGAGGGAAAAGAGCCCTTGAATGAATTGGTGTAGGTTCTCTATACACTGCCAAAAGTAATCACTATAAGAAAAGGCTTTAATGCATGAATGACTTTATTAAGAAGAGCTTTAATATTGGGTAACCGTTACTCAAAGTTAATGTCGAGTAATGGTTAAAAACCATTATGTGACCGTTGAAGTAATTAAGTGTAATAAGACTTGTTCTCGAGTAGAAGGTAACATAGGATAAATATATGTTAAAAGGCACAAGAAAGGAAACTGTATATGAACAGGTACACAAGAATAAGGTAAAAAGAGGAAACACTTGTACTTTAGAAAAAGGTTAAGGGAAGACCTCTTAATTACCTTCACATCTAAGCCACCAAATCAAATCCCCGAAACATCCTAAGATAAAAATAACCCATGAACACTGCCACTTATTTCAAATTGCTTTCACTACCATCCGTGTGACGCGGTTATATCGCATGAAAAGTAGCATTTCACTTGTTTTAGTTTTTTTACATAAAGTAGTGTTTCACTTATTCTAGTTGTTTCGCATAGAGTAATACTTCACTTGTTTTAGTCGTTCTACATATGGTAGTACTTCACTTGTAATGGTTGTTCTCATTATCCTCTATATAATATTATGCTGTAAAATAATTTTTTAGAGAATAGATATTAACCAAATCAAGTATCTACACTCTCATATGAAACAAGAAAAGACATGTCAAATTGAAGCTTGTTAACCACATTTTTTTTGAATTGGGGGGAGGGATTTTGAAGTTAGTGTAACATACAATCATGTCTATTCTGTAAATGATAACCTGTTAACAGATTGAAAAATAGTTGCTACATGTTGTAACATCACTAGTCAAACTTAAACAGTAGCAAGAATGCCAAATTGACAGGGCAGAAAATGCAGAAGACAACAAGAATGTCCTATTTAGCTAATATTAGATAATGCATAACAAAAGTCTTGGAGAATACTAACTTGATTAACATAATGAATGAACTTGTCCATTTGCCGGAACCATGTATGTGCATATTGATACTTGAAATCTGTTCCCATAGTCCACATTACATGGTTTGTGCGAGTTATGTTAGCCTGAAAAAGTCGAGAAATTTTTGGTAAGTGTCAAGCGTCAACCTTTCCGAATACAACAAATGCAAATCCAAGTTCATAACAATGGAATACACTAAGCGGCAGTGCAGACAAGAATTTGCAGAAGTCCTTGATAAGTAAGATCTTGGTTCTAAACAATTGACAACGGCCAGCAACAGCCTCTACCAAAGAGTCAACTGCATAGAGCAATTTCATTAATAAAGGGGAAAAGTAATTCCAGTCATACAAGATATACTTTTTTTTTTTTTTATAATTGGGAGAGGGGGGATTCGAACCCTGCTCTTTAGGTAGGGGGATAATGCACCAACCAATGAGCCAAATACTCGGGTTCAAAATAATTTTGTATCTTCGCCAAACAAGCATATTCATATAAATATATAATAGCATAGAAAAATTGGTTCCAATGCCCATCTGAGACTGGGAAAGTACAGTACAGTTTCAGACAGAAACCAGACCAAATGAAGCTGATGCTGCAGCAGAAGTCTTAAAGACATGCCATGCCGATGTAATTTTAATTAGTAAGCTTGAGAAATCACTGATACAAGGCATCTTACTACCTGAGATAATGCAGCTGCTACAAACTCATTCACGCGCTCAGGGACATTGTAGTCAAATAACTCCATGTTATCCTTTAAGTGAAGACAAAAACATATAATCACATTTTGCTCAAGCATATGAACTAAAAGCTTGTTAATAATCTCTAACAAAGAATTTACCTGGACAATTGGGGAATCATCATTAACTTCATAGTTGAAATTACTGGGAGGGTCATAATTCTCAGGGAATGCACCAGCAAATATCTAAAGAAAAGTAATCGATTCACTTAGAGAATTTGACCTAAAGTCAAGAACCGAGATAGTGACTAGTAATCGCACCCATCCTTAACATCTGAACGAACCTAATTACACTATCCACCCACCTGTGACGATGAACCCAGACTCTTAGAGCCCCGCCAGACAACTTCAAGGCTCTTCTCATCTTTCCTTTTAGCTCTGTCTTGGTAGTCAATTCGCGCAAAGAACAGTGAATCAAATCCAACCTATGCCAGCAAACAAGCTTGTAATTAGCAGATTAGTAGACAACGGATGGAGGACAAATGTGTTCTACTGACAAAGTATTGTCTTGAGAAGGAAAAAAAATTGTGTCGACTGGACAAGTGTTTAACATATCAGTGACGACAAGAGAAGCCATACCTCTGCACTCAACAAGTAAGCCTGCACTGCAGAATGTCCAAAGGGATCGATCTGCCAACCAATCCTAGGGGTCACATTAAATTCGCTTTTGATAAATCGATGTCCAAGAGTTGTTTGATCAATCATGTCAATGTAATGTGTGGCTGCCTCGTCATGCATGCACATGCCCCCATTTCTGCAAGTCAAACGTCAAATGTCCCACAAAACTTAAATGCCATAATCCCACAATTTCCCACAAAATGAAAAAATCATAACCAGAGATGATAACAAAATCTTAAGCAAATTTGAGTTTATTCCTATACATTAGCTCTAGTTGACCCGAGTTGATAAGCTGCTTCACTGTCTCTTGAACTGCCTCACTCTGATCTCTCCACCACCGCTGGAAAAATGCCTGTACTCAATCACAGAACAATATTTTCCAATCCTTTCAAATTTCAAATACAAATTATACCGGGATTTAGAAAAAATAAATAAAAGGAAAGGAAAAAAATAGTTGCCTGTTCAACATAAATGAACTTCCTGTTCTTATCAGCTAACAGTGCCGGCACTATAGAATCCAAAACATTCTGAACACAAGCTCCCTGCAAATATAATCAAACAAAAAGAACAAAAAAAGTCAAATATTGATCAATAAATCCAAAAAAATAAAACTTTTTCAAAAAAAAAGAAAAAAAAAAGACCTGAATGGAATTGTTGGAGCCGACATAGTATTGATCAACAGTTTTCAACCAACCAACATCATCGTGCGTATGAGCCACCAAATGAACATTAAGTTTCCCGGGAGCTATCTTCGACGTCGTATTGTAAACCATGTACTTAGATTCCACCTCGCACCAGAAAACGCACATCAATGCAATCAAAATCCACGCCCCAATCGCCATGGCTGGCTCACACCTGCGCTGACGGAAACCCGATAAACTCAGCTCAGTCTCTCACGTATAAACAAGAAGGCAAATCAAGCGAGTATTCCAAAGAACAATTGGATCAGATTTGTTGTCTAATTATTTGTATAGTTGTGGAAAGTAAGAAGTTAAGTGAACAGAGCAAAAGAGGTCGCTTTCGAAGACGTGGAAAAAATAAAAAAGAAAAAAAAAACCTTAAGGGTTCGTCAAGAAACGTTTATTGAATAAGACAAAGAGATGTCCTTGGTTTTGAGACTTGACTGTTTGTGCGTGTCTTTGAGAGGGCTTGAGCTTATTTTCTCTCCAACTTCTTTCAGCTCCGGGTGAACACTGAGTCGGTGATTCTTTCGTTTTTCTCTCTTTTCAAAGTTCGTTCGCGGTTAACGCGCTGGCAGTTTAGAACGGTCACTTGGTTCACTTCCAATCGCTGCGCGCCACGTATGTACTTTTGAAGTGTGTTTGGCGCGACGCCAAGGCTGTTGTCGGGATTTTTACTGTTTCGGAAGGTTAAAAATCTGACACCTCATATGAACTAACAGCTTTCTATTTTTTATTTTACTCTACAAAGCTAGCAGCTAATCTTTTCAATATATAAAGGAGATATTCAGTTACACTATGTCAAATTTATTAATTTTATATCATTTTATAAATTATTAATTTTTTTATTCATCTTGTATATAAAATTTTAAGTTTTATATTTGTTAAAAATATTATTTTTTATATATTAAACAGTAAAATTTTTATTATTATCAGATAAGTAACTAAATATTTTTTATTAAATTAAAATCTAATATGTATGATTTATTAAAACATAAAATCAAACAGATAAAAGAATTAGATTAATAAAATGCAAGTAATATAAAAAGGTAATAAATGTAAAATTAATTTAATGCTAAATCGATTTAGGTGAAACTTTTTTTCAGGTGTATATATATATATCTGTCTGCCTCGTGAAGTGTAATTAAGGATTGCAAGGGAATAATAAAAAACGCCTTAAATCAAGGTGGACCCCACAGAAATCCAGAGGATCAGCTCTATCATATCCACAAAAGATTAAAAAATTCTATCAAAATTGTCATCACTGCCTTCACAGTAGACACGTAACCAAACCTCTCCTCACCGGCCGGAGAGACAAATCGAGGGAATCAGGGAGAAAGAAAATTAAATAATTCAGTCAAAATTATGGCGTACTCGGCGTCTCTATCTTCTCACATTCCTTTCCACACCAACTCCAGATTCTGCGCATTCCCTTCAAAACTCCCCAACAAACATAAAACGACGCCGTTCAGGACCACCATAACTACCACCGCCATTCCCTCTCTATTCACCGCCGCTTCCGTCACCGACCTCTCCGCCGTGGAAGGAACCACCATTGCTCTCATAGGCGGAGGTTCCGTCGCCGCCCTAGCAGCCGTTCTCTCCCTCGCTGACCCCGAACGCCGACGTCGCCTCCAAGCCGAAGAAGTCGGCGGTGGCGACAAAGAAGTCGTCAAAAACTACTTTAACAATTCCGGTTTCCAGAGATGGAAGAAGATTTACGGAGAGACCGATGATGTCAACAAGGTCCAGCTTGATATTAGGCTGGGGCACTCGAAGACAGTTGAAAATGTGATAAAAATATTGACTGATGAAGGCTCGCTGAAAGGAGTGACAGTTTGCGATGCCGGGTGCGGGACAGGCTGTCTCGCAATTCCCTTAGCGAAAGAAGGGGCGGTTGTTTCGGCTAGCGATATTTCCGCTGCCATGGTGGCTGAGGCTGAGAAACAGGTCAGTAAGATGAGCAGTTAAACTGTCATAACCGTTTTTTGTAAAAAATGACTGAAATTTTTGTTTGATTACGGGTCTTATCTTATGCATTGTTTGGATAATGGAGTTTTAACTAATGAATGCTTAGTGGATAATTCAAATTAAGTGTTTATTTCAAAGAACAAAATGCGAAATTGTATATTGTTTATGTAATTGCAAAGAATGTTTTTGTAGTTTGTTGATTTCGAGTTGCGGTCCTGAATTGTGTAATAATATAATGCAGGCGAAGGAGCAGTTAGTAGTAGGGAATGGTGGTATTGCGCCGGTTATGCCAAAATTTGAAGTGAAGGATTTGGAGAGTTTAGATGGAAAATATGATACTATGGTGTGCTTGGATGTTCTAATACATTATCCGCAGAGCAAAGCAGATGGAATGATTGCTCACCTTGCTTCACTAGCTGACAAGCGATTAATTTTGAGCTTTGCACCCAAGACATTTTATTATGATCTGTTAAAGAGGATTGGAGAGTTGTTCCCAGGGCCATCTAAGGCGACAAGGGCATATCTTCATGCGGAGGCAGATGTGGAAAGGGCATTGAATAAGGTTGGGTGGAAAATAAGGAAGAGAGGGCTAATCACTACACAGTTCTACTTTGCAAGACTCATTGAGGCCGTTCCTGCCTAATGGAAGAGAGGTTAGATTTTATTTTTGCTTTGTTTTACTTCTACTGGATAGAAATGTCGGGAAATTTTTCTCAGGTTTTCTTAGCCCTGATTTTCCTTGTATGTCATTATTATATTTGTATGTCTATGTGACTAATTGTATATTTGATGTCTTTGTATCTACTTCTGATACTTGTTCAAAATTTTGTTTGGTTTTAATGATTGATCATGATTTACTTGATGATATCAACATTTTGTGTCAGCATGCTGTGATATAATGTTTTACTTTCTATTTTCTTCAAGCCACACCTTAATTGTCTGAGTACAAATTTTTTGTTAGGTTTTAAATGTTTAATCATGGTTCATGTGATGATGTCAGTTAAGTCAGAGTGCTGCAATAAAATGTTATCCTTTTTTTTTCCTTTCCTTCAAGCTTGATGCATAATTATTTGAGTACAATATGGTAAATTTCTATAATTTTTCATTTCATTTTTGTCAACTTGACTGGAAGAAGATATGTGAGAAAGTCTAAACAAGTCTCCAGGTTTTTAAACAGAATAGATATGGCTATCCATTGATCAACACTGCCAATGAGGCTTAAAGGCTTCAACTTTCTTTGCTAGATTCATAATGACTCGGAAGAAATTAAACAAGAAAACTGTAACTTTAGCAGTTCATTATAGTACATTAGAGTAAAAAAAGAGTCCCCAAAATTTAGAGAACTGCTTCTGGTTTTCATCTGCTCTTACCTTGTATCTCATTTCAGTCCTAAACCATAGCAATAATGATTGGCCAAAGCAAAACTATGGAAGTAATGCTAGGAAAGAAAATTAAAAAGGCTGGGTGTAGATAGCAAAGCTTTCATGGGTCAACAATATGACAAGGAACTTAAATAAACCCAGAAATCATTGTCCTTTTTGCTTCACTGTGTTGCGGGAGGCTAGGACTATTATCTTGGTTTCACTTATAACTTATTGACTATTCTTAACAGCACATCTGTAAGCTTATTGAGGGCAGCAACTAAGCTATCAGCTTGCTCCTTCCTTTGGTCCCTATCTAGTTGGTAGTTTATGTTTTGAGATTCAAGCTGAGAACTTAGCATATTACTGTTCCTCTCTAGAACCTTGGCCCAATTAATGTCCTTACTTCCATCTATTGACAACCGCCTCCGCTTCAGTCCCTCCTGAATCATAGATCCTGTTCGAGCTGTTGAACCTGGATACTTTTCCTTAGCTTCACCTGCAGAATAGAAGCAAAAAAATAGTTTATACTTTGTTTGTTTCTATCTCGTTGTAGTGATGGTGAGGGATTTGCTTAAGTCTTGGTACTCTTATAAATTGAAATTGAAGCTGGTTAGTGTATTGATTGAGTAATGGAATGTTACAATAGTTAATTACAAATAATAGCTAAAGAAGGACTTGATGGTTGAACACGTAAACTTTGAATTATGAAATTTGGTTACCTGAAATTGGAGACAGAGTATTAACTGTCTTTGCAGGACTCCTCATTGCAATAGTTTCCTTTTCATTTTCTTGCCCAATTTCCTCATCAGCTTCTTCATTTTCATTTTTCTGCTCTTCCTCTGCTGTTGCTGCTGCTTTTGCTACTTGATCTCCACTGCCACTGTCTATTTCTGTCATCACCGTAACATGTGCCAGTGGAGTTGCTGCCATAGGAAATCCCCTTCCATCCAAGATGTCATAAACTTCCCTATCAAATAAACCAGGCAATTTTCTTTCTCTTCTCGAATTACTTCTCATTGTCCAGAATGATTCAGCCTCTTTCTTTTTCTGTGACTCCCAAGTCTTAATTTTCCTGAAATCACCAAGAAGATTACTCCATCTTTTCTGGCATTGAGCCGGCTCCCGGCTGACACCGTGCTGTTTACAATATGAAGAAACGGAATCCCACTTAGGTTCATTCTGGTCTGACAAAAAGATTGAGAATGGTGTATTCCTCGCTTGTGCTCTGTTCTCTACAGCAAGCTTTGCTTGTATGAGCACAATTGTTTCTTGTTTAGTCCATCGAGCATGTCTTGTATTTGTCCTGCAGTCAGTGGCATGAAATGGTCGTTCCTTTGCTTCATCAAGTTGAGAACTTGCATTCTCCTGCATGTTAATTGAATCTGGCCCCGTCATAGATGGATTGTCACAAGCCAAAAGTACTGGCTATTGAGGACGAAAGTGCTTTATGTGAATGGTTTGGTAAGACCAGATTGTTACAACCTATCTACTTGAAAAAGAAGTCAAGGGTGTATTCTGGGTGTTTAGGGTATTAGGTGCAGATGGACTGGGGCCTAAATCTCAAATATCCTTTTCATAACCAAAGAGTGTCTGTCATTGTTATATTCTTGCCATCTAAAGAGATTTATTCCATATAGGGAACCCTACCCTCCCTGAAACTGATACACTGTCCAAATAGGAGATTCTCATATATGGAAAGTAATCAAAACAGCAGCCTACCTCTCCTTTAACGTAAAATATATAAGGCCAGTAATGTAACTTTCTATGGAAAGGTCTAATGCCCTACACCATCATTAAGCATCTACCGTAAAGAGAAAACTGCCTCCTTATAGTAATTCTCCAAAAAGAGACGACGTTTATTTTCTGTGGCACTAAGCCCATTTCCCACTCCCTCAACCTTTCCAATGCTACGAAAGTTGCCCGTATCTTGTTAATGATTATGCTTTGGTTTTTTAGTTAAGTTTATGACAACCGGCGAAACTGGACTGTAAAAGAAATCCCCAATTATTTTGGTTATTTATCCCCAATTATAGTTCTGCATTCGGCAATGCTATGGCAGGATATGCTTCTTTCATTGGGACTTCGGATAATGGTATGGCGATCATCAGCATTCATATCAGTTCATAATACATTCATCAAAGGCCTGTTATTATCGTATTTTATGAGTTTTTCCAATGCGCCAGATGAAAAAAAAAAAGTAATTTAACTTTAATAAAGTAATGAATAGCATGATTATGACAAAATTGAGCTTACACGAAAAGGGTTACCAACGCCCATCGGTTCTTGTGGAACTAAGGAATCCTAACCTCCTTTAAATTATTTAAATAATTTTAAAAAAAATTTATTATTTCAATCAAATTTTTATATTTTTATTTTAAATTAAACAAGTTTTTCTTACTAATGGTTCAATAGCTGTTATTAATCAAAATGTCTCTTATCAATATGTATCTATTATAATATATCAATATGTTACATGATCATCACTAAGTATAAAATGACAATTGTCATTTTGATTTATAATAATTAATCAATCATTTATCATTAGAGATTATTTGATTCAAATTAAAACTATAAGTACTTGATTGAAGTAATTAAAAATAATTATTTATTTAAAATTTTCAGAATAATTCTAAAAAAAATTTAAATATTATGCTATTTTCTTTCTTTCATTCAAATATTACTAAACTTTCAATTTCCTAATTACATAGCATTTGATAACACTTCCTTTTTTTGTATAATTTTTTAATATCAAATTTTTTTAGTTAAAAAATATCTTCAAAACTCAAATATAAATATATTTAAAAAAAGCTATAAAACTATTATTGGCACAAATCTTTAAAGATCTTTTTTCTTTAAAGATCACTGACTTGTTATTAAAAAAAATAATTAGAGCTAGACTAAAAAACGGCCCATAATCTAGCCCAACAAACCGCAGTCCCAACCAGGCCCAAATCTGTTCGTCTGGCTCAACTTCCCGCGCTTTTCTCCTACCTCATCAGATGATCTTCCCTTCAATCAATTCGGTGAAGACCAGAAAATTAAAACCCTAGCTTTTACAATGGAAATTGGTGAAGATAGAAGCGATCTCGAGAAAGAAGGAGAAGAACAAGAAGAAGAAGAAGAAGACTCAGTTTTCGATCTCTTGAGAGATCGGTTTCGACTCTCCGCAATTTCCATCGCCGAAGCCGAAGGTCCATTTACCCCCAAATCCTATCCCTTTTTTTTATTTTGGAGAAAGGAAAAGTTAGATATCTAAAATTCTCACATTTTATCAGTTTTCTTTTAAATTATGAGTGTAAATTCTTAATTTTGACTAAATTGAATTCAAATCTTCATCTGATTCGAGCAGCGAAGAGAAACGGTATGGAAATTTCTGAACCGATAGTAGCTTGTATTGCCGATTTGGCCTTCAAATACACAGGTAAAACTTGTCGCTTATCACTATTTACTATTTAAGTTTTTCTTTTTTTTCGTTTATCAATTTTCTTTTATGTTATTTGTACTTTGTTCTTTGAATTTCGACCTTCTTAAAATTTAAAATCCCTTTTTTAACATTGAGTTTCTTCTATAAGCAATCACTTGATTAGATCAGTAATACAGCTATTTTATTGGTTAAAATGGTGTAGCTGAAAGGAATGATAGATTTAGATTTTTATTGTCAATTTGCAATAGAGGCAACTTCGGGGGTTATTATTGCAATTAGATGAAGAATATTTTTGAGCTAATTATTAACAATTTAGATTTTTTTCTGCTATTGAAAAAGGCCTTAGTTACAACTTTGTTGTATAGCAATCTCCGTTGCCCTGATGGGGTGAATTTCACTTTTAATTGTGTAATTTGGTAACTTTTCAAAAAAAAAAATGTGGAATTTGGTATGCCTATCATTCAAGTCTTGAATTGTGATTTTATATGCATCATTCTCACTGTACCTGGTGAGAATATAACTACAATCCATGACCATTTTGCATTTCAGAAGGTGACAATTTTGCTTGTGCTATTATCACCGTTTACATTGTTTGATTTAATGTTACCAAAAGTTTGCTTGAATTAATGAAATGTGCAGCTGTTTGAATCGCAGGACAGCTGGCAAAGGACCTTGAACTATTTGCACAGCATGCTGGTCGTAAATCTGTGAAAATGGAAGATGTCATAGTTTCTGGTGAGTGTTTTAGGTTCATGAGATATTACTGTCAGTAATGTCGTACTATGTTATTGAATTATTTCTTCTTTTCTGGTATTAGAGCTGCAATCAGGTGCCCCTTCTAAGAAGTGATTTATTAGAGAGAGAGAAAGAGAGAGAGTATGCCTGTTTGGTATTGATTGGTTAGAAATAGCGTTTTTTATTTGTTCAGATTATAGAGACATAAAAACTTTTTCGCTTTGATTTCAGCTCATAGGAATGAACACTTAGCTGCCGTATTGATGTCCTTCCGCAATAAGCTTAAAGCAAAAGAACCCCAATCTGAAAGGAAGAGGAAGAAAGGATCTAGAAAGGAAGACAAAGCTACTGACAGTGTGGTGCATGTTCCTGATGCTTGATTCTGGATTTCTATTGATAGGGAAGTTCTCATGGCATGTTATGGATAAGCAACTCTATCTGCATATTAATATTGGTCATTACTTATAGCCAATACACATTAAAGCTTCCAGAAATATGTAAAACTTATCTTGAAAGGTAATTCTAGTTGTACTATAATCTATCACTAATTGCCCGTCAATGTCGAATTTATGTATCCTTCTGGTTTTTCTGCATGAAACTTTATATGTGCTGACTGTTGAGCCTGATATACCAGGTAGAAGTTTACTCTGTGCCCACTTCTGCCCATCTTTAATAAATTTCATTCAGTTTCAGCTCATTCATCCTGGGAATCATGACTTCAATGCCCTTGCTAGTACAGGCAAAAGAAATGAATTCTTCAATGAGTTATTCTTTCAACTCGTTCCTTTTGGGCCCTTACCCCTCCAACCTGTACTCTTCTGTGGTTATATATCTGAACTGAGCTATGGTATTAGGGATCACTTACCCCTCCCACCTGTACTCTTCTTTTCCCTTTCGGGTCGGGAGTTTGGGAGAAATTAAGCTCAGGCTTCAGAGTGGCAACATTATACAGTAATTTATAAATAAAGGGCTTTTAGCCCAAGCACTCAACTGGGGTTTTAGTACTGTAGTTAAAAGGCCAACCTAACCAGCTGCAATCTTATATGGTTCTCTGTCCATAGTTTCCATTTTCACTAGGTACTTGTATACTACCAACTCTTAAATTGAAGATACATGGCATTCTTACGTTGATACGCTAAATAATATAGCTGTTAATGCACGTTACAGCCTCGGCTTCTGACGTCTGACCTCCATTAATTCCTTTATGAGCTTCACTGTGTAAACTTCTCCACCTCTGAAGTGTGAAAGTCTTGAGTCGTGGAATTATCGATAGTTACTTTTATACGGGACCGATATTAGTGAGCAATGATGTTTGACTATATCTGGCATCTTTACATTTCCAACCCCATGGAAAAAGTAAAAAAAAAATTTGTCACTGACTCCAATAAAGAAAGGGCGGGAGCGGGAAGGTTGTTCAAGTGGTTTTCAGTTACGCGCTCAATCATGTGCAGGTAAAAAATATTTTCGAAATTTTAATTAGAGAAAGGATGCGGTGGCGTAGTTGGTTAGTTAGGAGGGTGACGAAACGAAACTGAATTATATTACTTTTTTGGCAGCATCTTACGGTGAGGTCTGAATCAAAAATTTCGTCAGACTGAATTTTTGAGCAGCTTCTCCTTCCGGTACATGCCACGCGCCCTTAGAAACTGGTCATCGGTTTTGCTTACTTGCTTTACTGGCTTCGCTTTGCTTTGCTTTGCTTGCCGGATACAACTTCCATTTCTTCTTTCTTCTGTCTGTGTAACCGACAGGAAAACCAAAACGTATTCCAAACAACACGCGCATTTGTCAGTGTTTTGTAGTTCAAATGTTGGCGTTTCAGTTTTCTTTTTCTTTCTTTCTTTTTTTTTTTCACCTTTTACCAATTCAAGTTTGTCGTGATCTTAGCTGAAGTTTCGGTCGAGTTAACGTCTTGGGTCCCACTTACGGTGAACCGAAACTGAACTCCGATGGTATGAGATAGACGCCTCTTCCCTCCACAGCACAAACACCACAAGCGGTCGGGGAAGAGAAAGTATTCTTCGTGGGCCATTTTAGTGTATAGGAGCTTACCCTATTTCATGTCTTCATATACTTCAAAGCTCAAACTACTCAATTTTGATAGCTCCTATTAAAATTAAAACAAAGTGGCAATATTTCTTTGTCTTTTTCCTTTTATTTGTTTGTCTTTGTGGTGGAATTTATACTGTGATGTAAAAAGTTGAGAAACAATATCATTCTTTGGGTACTTAATAATGATGCTTGAGTGTGTGAAAAACTCAATGCATCCATGGAAAAAGCAGCATGGTACTACACACGTATGATATGTAAACTAGATCGTTGGAGGAGGGAGTGTTTGATTACTCTTTGCATTGCCTTTAGCAAGCATGTTGGGATATCTTAGTATCTGGAAAAAAAAAAAAACCTTACGTGTCAGGATGTAAGTCCTGTCACCCAACACAAACCAATTTGACTTTGTTAGTGATTAGTAAATATTATTACTCCACTAAACACATTCATTAAGGAGAAATGGTATGATGATTAAAATTCCAAAGATAATAATTTGCCATTGCTTAGACGACAATTTTGGAGTAGCCCATCATCATGATGGTATTGTTTCACCATCAGTCAAAGTGAAAAGATTACAGATTAGCTCAGTGTCTTTTAACATTTATTCATTGAAAGAATCTGTATTTACATTGTGCAATAAAAAGGCACTGGGATCTTTGGAAATAATGCATACACCTTTTTCACTGTTTTGCTTTTAAACACTGTCAAAACAAAAACGCCCTCTGACAGATCTATCATTTCTTTTCTTTTTATTGTTCCTACCTCCCCATCAGGCGTCAAAAGAAGCAAATTTTCAAGCTGGAGACCGCCATAACTAATAAAAGCCATTTTCCTTTATGAAAACCTTCACCTCCATTTCCATTTGGTCCACTCTCTCTCTCTCTCTCTCTCTCTCCCGTTCAGTTTTCCCAACCAGTCACCTCTTTAATCTGCAACTAAAACAGTTTGACCGTGTAAATGGAAGGAAAGCCCACATCTTCGAACCGGCAGGGCTCATCACCAACAAGCTTTCCACGTGGCTAAATTTTGTTACCCCCAATAAAAAAGGAAGAACCTCAACCTCTGTCCTTGATCCCTCCCATAAATGATGCCCCATTCGGACGTCACCTTCATGCATGCAACAGCTGTGGCCTATGGATCAAAACGGCATCATCACACCTTTACCACGTGAATCCCTCTTTCTCTTTAACCGTCAGCTCTTTTGCCCTTTTGTTTTCTTTCTTGTTTTTTGCTCGTCGGTCGTTGCCTCTTTCTCATTATTATTTTGCCTTTAATAGTAAGGCCTCGGTTTGCCTAGCAGATGTGCTTGAAGCTGCACTACATATCATACATGCTTTCTTAATGTGTTTGTTTCATCAAATTTCTTCTTTTGTTAATTGCCAATAAAGAAAATATTAACTGAAAGAATTATGTAATTAATGTATTGTCTATTTTTAATTTGACGTGACAAATACATTTAAAGGGAAAAAATATTTAAAAAAAATTAATTAATTAACATTGACAAGTGTCAATAAATATATAGCGTAAGCAAATGAGTAAATTGGGTAGTTTGGTCCACCATATTTAAAAATCAACTAGACTAAATATTTTGAGAAAATTAATCAAAATCGATCAAATATATAAAAAAAAAAATCAAATTGATCAAATATATAATTGGTTTGGTCAGTTTGGTTTTGGACCAATAGATCAAAATTTTATCATTTTTTTTACAAATTATAATATTAAAACTTATAAACTTCATCCATAGTTATAAAATATATATACAAATTATGTATAAATAATATGTTATAAAAATTAAGATGATAACTAATAAAATTATTAAGTGTAATCATATAAATAAAGTCTATTATAAGTTACAAGATTACTTAAGTATAAATTAAATATATATAATATTACTTTATATATATACATATAATTAATGATATAACTTATATGTTATAATGTTTTATATCAAAGTTTATATAAATAATAACTAATTATAAATAATATGTTATAAAAACTCAAGTAATAATTAATAAAGTTATTAAGTGTAATTATATAAATAAATATTATAAGTTATAGTAATGTTAATACAATTATATATATTCATAACATTTTATATTTCAAAACATTACTAAGGTGTAATAACTATAATATATTAATATATAGGATATTTACTATCATATATTATAATATTAACATATAAGTTTCATCATTAAAATATATAACTTGTAATTTTATATTAATATAGATTTATAAATAAATAAATAAAAATATATATAACTAAAATTAAATTGCTATGATTATGATTTGTATACATGCATATAATAAATTAATATATTTTAAATATATTATTAATTAAATTTACTATTAATTATTCTTAATATATATAAAAAATTAGTTTGATTTTTTAGATGGATTGGTTTAAAAAATTTAAAACCAAGAACCGACTAACAAATCAATTTGATTAAATATTTTGGACCAATTAGACTGAATCATTTTACTCAAATCGCATTTGATTTGAGTGAGTAATTAGTTTGATTTGATTTTGCTCACCCTTCCATCATTGAATAATACCTAAAAATAAAACTTGAATTCAAACAAATTTTTTGTCAAACTCTTTATTATATACCATATTTGGCTAAAATTTTGTTGACCATAAAAACACTTGCTCCCCCCCACACCCCCGAATAATACCTAAAAATAGAAATTGAATTCAAACAAAATATTTTTTGCCAAACTATTCATTATATACGAAATTTGGCTAAGTTTCTGTTAGAATTTCGTTGATACAACAGTGGTTTTTTCTCCTTCCTGTCGTCAAAACGGCATAGTTTTGAAAAATCTATAAAAACTATCCTTAAAATCCTCCCTTCTCGCCGATTGTCACTGTTGTTGGTAACAAAGTTTTTTAAAAGGAAAAAAGAAAAAGCTTTTGTTTTCTCTTCTCTTTTTTTTCCCCTTTAATTAGAGTATATTTTGAAAATTCTCTTTTTTTTTCTAAATTAAAAAAAAAACCTTCGGATTTCTCTCATTTTCCTTTCTTCCTTAATTAGTGTGTAGTTTTTGGAAAATTCCCTCTCTTTTTTTTCCCCTAAATCTCACTAACAATAGCCTATCCCGTTTCCTCTCTTTCCCCGTTTCCTCTCTTTCCCCTTTTCCTTTTCCTTTTGGAAAAAGCTGTTGGACATTTATTATTTTCAGCAAAAATTACATTATCATTTTGTAAAATGGTTGAAAAAAACTGTCCATACAGACAGACAGACAGACGAAAAAAAAAAAAAAAACTGTCTATACAGACGGATTTTTTCATCATTAGCAATGGGTTATTGAGGAATTAGTGATAAACTATTGACTATAGCTTTTTAATAAATTTATCGAATATATCCATAAAATTTATTATTGATAAAAATTTATCTGCTATTGATGAAAATTTTTATTTTCCGTGAAAAACATTATTGATTAGATCTTCATTTTCGACAAATTGCATTATAATTTAAGTGAATTTAATAGAATTTCTAACAAATAACTTTTGTCAAAATTTCATTTTAAAAAAGAAGAAGAAGAAGTATATTCAAAAGAATTTGGATTTTTTCTAACAAAAATTTCATTGAAAATAAAATCATTGTTTTAGTGATTTTTGGATAAATACGTGGCAAAATGAATTGAAATCTCATTAGTTATTATTAAAGTCAACAAGATTTTATAGAATTGTCTTTAGTGACCAATATTTATAAGGAAATCCACCGTCATTTGCAAATTCAGCGAGGGCACACAATGATAAGTTTATTGATTGTTAGGATAATCATCCAGGAAGAACGAATAATGGGAATGAAGAAGGAACAAAACCAGCTGAAAGATACTGTGATCCAAAAATATATCGGGCACTTTAAAAGAGAACGTGCCACCGCTATACTTTGAAATTTTTGGACCAAAGATAAGGCATTTTGTTTGATCATGGAGATTTGAACTGTCGGGTGCGCCATTATCACATGGATCATTAATCCTTATACTCTAATGCCCTGGAGTGTGGGACCCCACCCCCAGCTCCACCTAATTTAGGGATCTTCCCGAATTTGCCTCCACGTGGCAGCCTGCAGCCCCTGGTCGATTTTATTTTTATTTAATTAATTAACTAACTGGAAATTTGTTAAGACATCCTATCCTTGGGTGGGGTAAGGGTATCGTGGATTCATGTCTGTTGTAACTGTCCATGTACCTTAGTTTCTGATCATAAGGAGTTCAAATCGTAAATTACTTATTTTTAGAGAAAATGAAAATATCCTGTGTTTAAGTTACTATATTATATAAATATATCATATTATCATATATTAATAAATCATATTATTATCTATTATGATATATCAATAAATAATAAATAATATCATGTCAACACATTAGATATATAATAACAAATGATGTGTTAATTAATTGTTAATTAATTATTAATTATATTAGTCTATTTAATTTAAAATAAAAATATAAAATTTTATTTAAATATTAAAAAGTATAATTTTTTTTAAATAATTTAAAAATTTTTAAGTATTATGTTAATAAATTATTATTAAAATTTAGACATATATTGATATCTATTATTAAAATTGTACTATCTATACCGATTAAATCTAATTGTGTTGTCCATAATAATTTAGTTTCACAGCTATACAAAATATAAACGAAATTACATTTTGATACTTTCCCTTTTGTTTCACTTTCAAGGTGACCAACCCTATATTCTTTTATTATATTTTCAAAACATTGCTTGAACAAAAATCTATAGAGTCGTTTTTATATATAAAAATTTATTATTTAATAATTAATATATAACAATAAAAATAAATTAAAATATCTAATGATCCAACTATTCACGATAAATAAATAAAAATATCCTATAAATCGATTTGACTGCCAAGCAAAATAACTTCATCTCAACTTACAAATTCAAATGTTGAATAAATAATACATGCATCAACATCTTAGTAGAACAAATCTCTGGATCAACGAAAAATTCAACAATTACCTCATCTGCAAATTGACAATCTATCTGTTAATAGTGCACCTACAAAATCCCACTAAAAGCACCCCCGCCCCCTCCCCATAGTAAACATCCATATGCAATTCGTACAGTTTTAAGATGCCCTGTCCTATCATTATCGAAGGGTTTATTTGCATTTATTGTTTATTTTTATTATAGGTTGTAAAGAGCTCGCTTTTTTCGTACTGTATTTGTATGAGGGAATTTACTTCTAAGGAGGCGAGTGACGGATTATTTTCAGAATATACTTGTTTAAAATATGGTCGCCCCTTTTTTTTCACCAAAAGGTCAAATTTCAAAGATTCTATAATATCATTATTGACTTTTCTAAATAAAAAATAAAAAAAAATCAAGGGATGAGTGGGGAATAACCTTTTATCTTTGAAATCAATGTTTTTAGGACGGGGAAAGAGACACATCACTGTCCCATATTGCAAAGCCCGCAATTATCTCACTAGGATTTTTTTTTGTATTATAAAAAAATAAAAATTGTTAATTAGATTTTATTTTAATGACAAGGATGAGGTTTTGGTATTTTTAGATTTTAATATGTTTGGATTTAATCAAATTTTATTTTGATTTATTTACTAATTTTTTCATGAATGTATTGTTTAAGATATATTAAAAAAATATTATTATCGAATCGAGGGTAAAACTCCAATCGTCTCACTAATTTAATATTCAATTCAAACGTTGTGCCAAAAAGAATTTCGAAAAATCTGTTTGTTTGTAGTCAGTTTGGTCGTTAATTTTTAGCTTCACTGTAATGTTGACTTATTTGGCATTTTGTTTCTTTTAAGAGATTTTTCTTATTTTATACGTAATTATTACATCGATTTGTTTTTTTCTTTTTTACACGAAAGCGATAAAGTTTATCAATTATGAAGCGCAAAAATAAGATTAAAATAAATTAAAAAAAAACAAAAAACCGAAAAGTTTGGTGGTGAGCGGTGGCTGGTAACTTATCTACAAGTCTAAAACGTCGACAACACTGTTATGTTTTTGGTTAACAAAAGGAAGTGACAGGCCTGCTTTGAACCCTGGGTCCCACGTCAATGATTTAACGATTTCTCATTGGCTTTATAATTTCACAATTCCCAGTAAAAAGACAAAACAACAAAGTCGCCGTTGTCAAACACGACTGTTAAAAATGGAAAAAAAATATTAAAAATCCTTTTTTTATTGCTTTAATAAAATTGAGAGGGGAAAGCAGAATTGCACAATATCATTGCCGTTCAGCGGCTTTTGATTCACGAACTAATAGGTGAATGACACGTGGGACTTTGAGAAAAGTGTTCCGAATAAATGCTTTTCTAATCTTTTGCGCCGCGCCCCAGCTAACCAAATTTGTTGTTGGTTCCTGCTGGTTCGACCCTGACTCGGGTTTCCTCCTGGCTCGGCTTGCGGCTTCAAACAGTACTAGTCCCTTTCAATAAGTTTCCATTTTCAAATTGATAAAAACAGTTTTTTTTTCCCCTTAATTTGTTAGGACAAAACTAAGGAGTACCGCAAGTTAAATTGATTTAAATGTAAAGTTTGTTAAGAGAAACAAACTTATAAATGATAAATTATTATGCCTGTTGTGTAGCTTTTTTTTTTGACATAACATCTAAAAAAATTTATGAATTATTTAAAAAATTTTAAATAAGTATTTAGATTTTTATTATTTTTAATTAAATTTTTATATTTTTATTTTAAGTCGAATAATTTTTTATATTTTTATTTTAAGTCGAATAATTTTTTATATTTTTATTTTAAGTCAAATAAATTCTTATGACTAATTATCAATTTAATCAAAATGTTATCTTTAATCTTATGCGACTTGATGCTATAATAATTAATGATGATGTGATATACTAACATCATAATTAATGATAATATGATATTTTAATTTTTTACCTTTCGCATCAACGTGACATTTTGATTAATAATAATTAATCAACTATTAATCATAAAAATTTATTTAATTTAAAATAAAAATACAAGAGATTAATTAAATATAATAAAAGAATACAATTTTATTTAATTTTTTAAAAATAATTTAGAGACTTACTTAAGTATTATGTCCTTTTTTTTTTTTTTTGACAAAAGCTTAAAGAAAAATTGGTTTACTACTAACATTATTTACCTACCGATCTTGCTGGTCATATTACCTCCATTTGTCTACCATGCTTGATAGGAAAGTTCAAAGATTTAACAGTAAAACAAACAATTTTGCTCCATAAATTAGAATAATAAAAGGCTTAAATGACAAAAAATAGTTTTGATTATATCAGATTATGCAACTAAATTCTATAATTTCATTCCGCTTAAAAACGTTCTTATCATCTGATTTATACTAAAAAAATTCTTACTTTTTTATTATTTTTACATAAAATCTTTATCTTGTATAAAAAATCAGTATTTGTTAAGTTCAATATCAATTAACATTTTCTATCCATGTGACATTTGGCGTGCTTTGATAATATAATCATATAATATATCACATAGATAAAAAAAATTACTAATTGACATTAAGTTGAATGATTATTAATTTTTTATTGCGAATTAAGGGTATATGTGGATATAATAATATAATAGAAACTTTTTTAATACAAAACAGGGATAAAGAATTTTTTGGTTATAATAAAAATATAGGAACTCAATTATATTATATAAAATGAAAAAACAAAAAAAAAAGAATAAAACTATCACACTACCACTATATCTTTCTATTTATTAGAGTCATTTATAGAATACAGTTTTTGATATGTGAATATCCGCCAAGGTTGAATCAAACAGGTAAAATCTTTAATGATTATTTATTAGTACCTTTTTTTTTCATTAATTATTTGTTTCATTTCATTTTCGTTATGATGAAGAATAAGAGCACTAGTAGTAAAGTTCAAATCACAACAGATAACATAAAAACTAAAAAGTCACCTCCTAAAACATGGTAGGTGACGTAGCCCTGCAGCCAACTGAACCGTTGGTTCCTCTTTTGACATTTATAAATTAGGGATAACAAAAATTTCAATGGAAAACACGTACAATATTTCCTTTTCTAAATAGCTGATATTGTTGACAAGCTACATTCATATCATAAATATAGTTGTGCATTAATAATTAGGACTAAACTTGAAGAAGATATATATATATATATATATATATATATATAGAGAGAGAGAGAGAGAAAATATGAATGTTGGAACAAATTTTAACTGTCGAAAATATATATTTATTATTATATTTTAAAANTGTTTATTTTCAAAGATTGTACAAGTTTTCTTGTAATGTGTTTGGAAGTTTTGCTTCCACTCTGAAGGTTTTTGGAAAATGACCAACTTGTAGTCTTGTAAATAAAGTTGAAAAAAATCAAAGGATAGTGAGAAAATGGTGAACAATCCCCAAAATTACAGAAAAATGATTCATAATAATCACCACTATAGTTGTCCAATATTTCTTAGTTATAAATTCTAATGTCATTTGCTTTAACTTAATGATCGCACAGAAAAATCGGACTCATAGTGGTAAAAAATTGGGTTTAGCACCACAAACAAAAAACAAAAAAAATAAAATAAAATTCTTCATGCAAGTGTTAAAGCTGAGCTAATCCCAGGAGTTGCAGAGTAATACGTCAGTTCGTGTCAGTAAATGAAGCGCAGGTTGGAAGCAGGTGTCCAATCTAATTAACAAGGTGGCTAATTATTGATAGTTTTTTGTTTTATAAACTCCTTCCAGGGAGAAACTGTTAATAGTATTAGGTTTTTTTTTTTTTTTTGTTTTTTGGAGGCAAATGCTAAAGAAAAGGCATGCAAATAAAAGCAATCCCAGCATCTGATGCAGGAAGAACATGCAGATAAAAGAAAGAGAAATAAACCCAGGCTTGAACTTGAAGAAATAATTTAAGGATTTAAGTCTAAAGAGATAGAAAAGGGAAGTGAGTGAAAGAAAGAAAGGAGTACCAGTCGGAGTGAGGGGTGCCTGAGGAACAGAAATTCCACGGCATGATTTTATCGGATAGATAAAGATTGATGATATCTTAGCAGCACCACCACCACCACCACCACCTTCGGTTGATGATGAAGAAATCTTCTCCATACCTTCTTTTTCTTCTTCTCTCCACAATTCAGACAAAAATAAATCTTCGGTGTTCCTCGTCTTCTTCTTCTTTTACAGTCCCTTGGACCAAATAGCCAAAAGCACAAAAAACGTGAATATTGAATTCCACTTTTGTAACGCCTAACTCATTTGGATATATTTGTACCTTGGATTAGAAGAGTGGACCCACCCGAATCCCAAGTGGCCCCCACACGGCCACGCCCTTCCCCCACCCGCTTTTTTCCGAATTGATCTTTACTGATAAATAATAGATACAGTGTATAATTTGACCCAGAAAAAAATAGAGCTTTGTAAAAGTTCTAATTCTAGTTATAACAAAAAAAATTAAGTAAATTACATAAATAATTTTCTCAGTGTATTTTCCAAATGATAGATTATGTCTCTTCATATGAGATATTGTAAATGAAACATTATATTTTTTTTAACATAAAAAGTTTTAATTATTGAAAAGTTATGTTAATTGAGAAGTTATATTATATAATGTGACATAATGTGATTATTTTATTATAAGTAATTTTTTATATGAAAAATTATAGTTTTTGATAAAGTGATATTTAAAAAAACACTTTTAAATCTAAAAACTATGAAACAATTAAAAAATAACTTTATTCAAAAGTTTAGATATGAAAAATTATTTTTTCATATTATAATTCAAAGGTTATGTCTTATAGTATTAACACTTGTCATTTTTTAATTTGTATTTTGTAGCATGCATAGGTGTATTAAGATATAGGGGTGACTTAATGAAATGATTAGGTTATTGAAAGCTAATACTTGAAAGTTTATATAAGAGACTTGCACGCAAATATTTTTACACACCTTATGAGTATAAAATAATATTTTTCACATAGCATGTTTCACTTTTAACGTTAATCTTATATCTATAATATATATAAAAGTAAGATGTTTCAAATTTTTTTTAATTTTTTTCAATTGAGTTTTCAATTGAATGACAAGTGTCATTCAATTAGAACTCATTTTTATTTTTTTGACTTTTCTTTTTCTATTGAGTTAATTTTTTTTACACCTTATGTTAAAAATAAGTTGTTTTTGATATTTGAAGGGTTTTTTTTGTTTTTCTACTTTTATTTATTTTAATAAAAAATACTTAAAAACAATAATTTCTAACTTTTAATACTTAGAAGATAGATTTTTATAATATATATAAAAGTAAGATGTTTCAATTTCTTTTAATTTTTTTCAATTGAATCTTCAATTAAATGACAAGTGTCATTCAATTAAAACTTCTTTTTATTTTTTTGACTTTTCGTTTTCTATTGAGTTATTTTTTTTTACACTTTATGTCAAAATTACGTAGTTTTTGACATTTGAATGGTTTTTTTTTTATTTATTTTAGTAAAAAATATTTGAAAACAATAATTTATAACTTTTAATGCTTAAATGATAGATTTATTTAATATTATTTTTTGTTTATATTCTCTTATTCTACATGAACTTGAATTTATAGTATTTAGACATATCTTTTATACATAAATATTTAAATTCAATAAAATATCCATCAAATTCATTGAACAAAATAAAAAAAAGTCAATAAAGTTTATTTAGTTCTCAATAAGCATAGCACACAGTCATCATTGAATAAACAAATTAACTGAATTTGATAATTTTTAACCATTCATTTATATATAAAAGGTAAATACTATTAAAAATTAGTAACTATTTTTTATAGATAAATTTTTACATTATATTATTATCTTATATTGTAAAACTATTTATCTTAATTTGTCAATAGTATAAGCTATATACTTTCTATTTTTTAATATTTTATTTTATATCTAACAATCTTTAATAGGATTATTATCTTATTTGAATAAATATTGTTTTATAACTATATATGTAAGTGCAGGTTTTCGGTAAATCAACAATAACTATACATTTATGTAGTTCAGTAATATAATATAGCTTTCTTTACAAATTTTTTTGAAAGTATCAAATTGAAGTTCACTCTACCATAATTTATATTTCTTATAATCTTTTTCGTAACGTAGTTACAGGCACTATCCTAATATATATAAGAGTAAAACATTTTATGCTTTGTTTAAATTGATTGATTGTATCATCTATTAACCACTGGGTCTTTATGTCCATAAATCACTTCTCAACAACCAAGGTTAAGTCAACTTAACATTAATTTTATATTGCTAATACATTGTCTTAGTTCCAAGTTACGGCTTGTGACTTCATGAGATGGAGATGGTCCACGCTTTGCACGCCAAGTATATAGCATTTATAATTCAACGTTTCATAAAAGTTTTGTGCTTCCAAATTTGAGAGTGAAACTCCAAAGGATTTTCCTTATTCGTTACTTAATTGTTAAAAAGATTCTTTGCTTACTCGCCAGTGCATAATGAGGCCATTTCTTAGTACAATTTTTTGATTTTGGTATTTGGATTAGAAAAATCAAAAAGGCCAACTGTAAATGTTGCATGTGGATTGGTATAGGCTTAAATCGCAAACACATGGAATTGGAACAGTGGAAGGGAAATTTGCCGAACTTGCTCTCCTACATGTGATTACAAAAGTTAGTAATTATTCTTGGAGTAGACAAGACGAGAGTCAGGATCTCATCTCTCTCTCTCTTTTTTTTTTTTCCCATTAAATTACAAAAAAAAAAAAAACACACAGATCACAAATACTGATGGCATATCGTACACGACACTCATTTCCAGCATTTCTTACATTAATGAAGAACATGCAATTCGGAAATATACCAAATTTTGTTTAAAAGTCTAGTCCCCTTCATACCTACCAATACCAAATTCACCCAAACCCTTGCGCGGATGAAGTTCAAGGCAAATGATCTTAACCCTTTACTGATTAATTACATAACCCGTCGTACGAATTTTGATGAATCGTTTTCTTTTTTTAAGTATAAACTATATACACCATAATAAATTAAACTTTAAAAGCTTCCTATAAGAAACAAATTAATTTTCCAGTAATCCAACCACAAATTATTAAAAAACGTGCCTAATATAGGGTTTGCCTACCTGACCCATGAATTCTTACAACCCCCATTTATATCAAGAATAGGATATTGGAATCTTACCCTTTAGCATTTTCTCAAAAGATGAAAAAAAAAAGAAACTTACACCTTAGGATTAACAATGATTTATCTAAAACTTGAAGTATTAACATTTACTAGTTTATTGAACACATATGATATGGGTGCACAATAAATCATAATCAAAGTTTTAATACAAAGTAGTAATTCATAATTAAGTGTAACAATCACCAATGAATATCTAATGCAATAACTCAGACTAATTAGATGCATTATTAGAGAAAAATGCTCAATTAACTATCATTAGCATTTCCATTGTCAAATTAAAAATTAAGAGTATCATTAAATAAAACAAATGTCTCCCAAATCCACTAAAAAAATAAAAAAATCCATCCAAATTTAATTTATTGAAACCCAATTGGTCCACCTCAATATTTACGAATACCAGATACTTAGGCCACATTACATTAAATCGATAAACCATTCCATTAAAAAAAGAGCATTAAAATCCTCATTAAACTAAAGACAGCTCATGCAAAACCTCATTTTCCGTAATTTTAAAGCATTCGGCTCAAGCTCCGCATCCCCGTCAGGAACCGAGCCGTAACGCCGTTAGTACCACCAAAATTTCCTCATAAAGAAAAAAAGGCGATTTTTTTTTTTAAATGTTGGAATCTAAAGCGGTCGTGTTTTAAGGAAAGGGTCTGATTATTATCCACAAGAGAGAGGAAAAAAAAAAAGAAAATGAAAAATCCCCCGCGCCTATTTCTTTTCTGTTTTGTTCTTTTTTTTTTCAATTTCTTTCAAAGCCAACTAACAACAACGCAACACGACACAACACCTTTCTTTCTCTCTCTCCCTCTCCTTCCAATATCTATTTTTTTTCTCTCTCTTCTTTTGGTCTCTGTTTCTCTTTCTAAAAAACGCATCGGTGAGCAACCGGCGAGAAGCCAAATCTCGCCGGAATTTCGCTCTCTTGATCGCCGGAATTTTGCATTTCTTTTTGTTTCTTCCTCCCGGCCCGCCGGAATCAAGCTGCCACAAAGAGAGGGAATAAAATTCCATTTTTATATTTTTAAAATTCGTGTTTGTTTTTTTAAATGATTCTGTAATTATGGTTTGGTAGAAGAAAACAAAAAAAAAAAGAAGGAAAAAATATTCTCTCTCTTGTGGTGAGTAATGGCTTGCAATGCAGGGAAAAAGATGCTGAGATCCCTTGCTCTATCTTCTTCCTTTATGCCTTGAATTTTTTTTTCCTCTCTCTCTCTATCTCAAAATTGCTCCTTTATTTTTATATTTAAATTCCTGTTGCTTTCTCCCTGGGCATCAATTCATGAAAAAGGTTGCAGAATTTTCAAGATTTTTGGTTCAAAAGGTAAGGCTTGGTTTCTGTTTTATTTAGGTCAAACTTTGACAATTTTGGGGGTTTCTACATCAATTTTACTTGTAAGGTTTCAGAATTTAGGTTTTTTCATAATTCAATTCCTTGATCTGATCAGGGATATTGTAGAATTTTGTTGTTTTGATAAGTGGGAATTTTGTTTGAAAAAGGGTAGTTTTGAAGTAAAAATATATATATATATATATATATTGAGAAATGCAAAGTTGGGTTTAAACTGATCTGGTAGTTAACAATTTTCTTTTTAGGGTTGAAGTTGCATAAATAATTTCTTTTTGTTTCTAGCTGCTTAGAAAAGCGTGGGAAAGCAAAAGGGAACTAGAATTTGAATATTGGGAATTTAGTTTTTTGTTTGGAAATGGAAAATTCACCTTAATTCAGCAACTAGGATTTGTGATTTTCTTTCTAAAATTTTCTTACCTTTTCTTGGAAACCAAACGGGGCAATTTTGTTTGGTCGTTGGTAGGTAAGTGGCTTTCCTTTTCATGGTACATCTTGTTTAAAAAAAACTGCTCTCTATGCTTCCTTCAGAAATCCTTTAAAGTTGCCAAAGTAGCTAGCTTTTGTGTCATCTTCACTTCCTTCTATGATTTTTGATGTATTTAAACAAAATAGTTTCAAATTTGAATTAATGGATTTATGTTTCTTCAAATTTGTAACTTACTCTTGCATTTCTGATGTTATTTTTTAAATAGAAAATACAATTGTACAGTGGAAAGTGATAATTTTTAAATGCTTTACAGGATAGGGCCATTAGTTCAAGACGGAGCCATTGTGATAAATTTTGAGCTTTTGGTTTTTCGTTTTTGAGATTTTCTGGTTTAGAAGCTAAACAATGCCATTTGAGATCATGGATCAAAGGAATGCATCGGCATCATCCCACTTTTTTGAAGACCTCCGTTTTCCAGCTGAGGTAGTTTATGATATAATACACCGAATTTTTTTATAATTTCATTCCTCTTTTGAGTTTATCAGTCTGGGTCTTTATTTCTTGTTTTAGACCATATTGTAGGGTTCTTGTATGTGCCTTTTCTACAATTGTGATAATTTTTTTATGTTAAAACTTTAAGCCCCCAGTACCAGAAAACAATAATTCATTTTGTGTTGCTTTAATGTCAACTTCTGTTGGGCAGAGACAAATTGGATTTTGGAAGCCAAATACCATGTCCGATAACCAAGGTGAGAACAGTGCTATGGACAACTGAACTGCTGGTTCTGTCTGCTGCTAATCCGTTTATTTGAATGCATTGACCATTTAAACTGGCTGTCAATTTCTTGTCAGGAGGCTTACACCATACGAATGGAACTTTTAGCCTTTGTCATTGTTAAACATAGTACATGATCAATTTGGTCTCTTGATTACTGTGAGAAAAGCTGTGGCCCCTGACTTAGTGATGACATGGGGGATGTATTTAAGAACCATAATTAGCCTTTACATGATTGAGTGAATAATCCAAAATGATTGATCTGATAACTGGGTGGTTCCAACTGTTATGTTTTGTCTGTATCAAAAGGATTCTTGAGTGCATCAGTCAAAAGTTAAGTATATTTACAATTGTATTCCAATTCAGGCCATATTACAGTATACAAAAGACTATAGTCACTCCAAAATTTATCATGGAGATGTGGAGTACTTGCTTTGAAGGATCTGTCAAAAGAATGCAGCAATCAGCTTGATTTATCAATGGATTATAATGTCTTGAAATACCTGATCATTGATGGTGCTTCTGAAGTATCTCATCTGCCGGAAGTGCTAAATTACCATTTTTATTGGGATTGGGAGTTTGTCATCCATATTGTTGTAATTTTGTTTGATTGTGCTAAATTAGTAGATGCCAGTTTCATGTGAGAAGTGCTTTTGTGCATTGCTGCAGATATATTATAGATTGACTTCTGTCATATTATTTTCAAAAGTGCCTGAAATACCTTGGTATGATTAAAAGTCAAAAGTTGGTGTTCATTTTAGTGTTTTTCCCCCTTTTGAGAGTGCTGTATTTATTGTCAGAATTCACCCCTAGAGATTTTTCTTGGGACATGGATTTTGTTCCATATAGATAGCATTGCATATCAACCTTGATTAATTTAGTAAGGCATCTTATTTTTGAGTATTTTCTTTTATGTTTCTTACCGTGTGGAATTTTTGTTGGTGGTACATGTAAAACTTTGGAATTCATTCCTAATAGCTTCCCGTCTTTTACTCTGTGGTTCCTACAATTTTGAAACGCCTTTTCACAGATAAGGGAAAAAAAAAATAGTTTGCATATAAAGACATCTTACCTAGAAAGCTCAGATCTTTTAAATGAAAACTTGTCATGTGCTTGTATGCAAAAGTTGTGCATGATTATCTTCCTGTCTGTTTATGTTAAAATCTTCTGGTCTTTGCAGATAAGTTGGTTGGTTCATCTCCATCGGAAAAACTGTCTGCCGACCGCATGGAACTTCCTCCATCAAATCTGGTCAGAGATCAAGAAGAAAAGTTAGGCATTGGTTGGAAGGGAATTACCAATTTGTCTGAGCCTTCATGGAATTCTGTGAATCATCATCCAAAATCACTGTCAAATCTGTATACGCAACCAGCCGTGAACTTTAATGGAAACAGCGCCAATCTCAATGTGATCCAGCATGAAAGTAGTCTGTTTTCAAGTTCATTGTCTGAAATTTTTAGTAGAAAGTGTAAGTGTTGTTATCTATGTCTATCAAGCTTATTTATATGTGTATTGGTGTGTGTACTCGTGCGTCAACATGCACAGACATTCTATGTTTGCACTGTTTCTCTCCTGCTTTTCTAATATCAGATGCTTTAACTGATATAGCATTTTATAGCTTTGTTGATGACTGTATAAATTTCCCATCATATCATGCGAACATTTTTTCAAAGAAAGTATGGAACTTTTTTATTAATTAATCATGCCATCATCATCCATTTTATTAATCTGTTCACAAATATATTTCTGTATTTCCACTTTTCTCTACCAAAGGTTCTTCAATTAATTAAGACATTTTCCCGTCAAATGGACTGAAAATTAGAGCTAATACCTATCGACTGTGGCTGCATTTTTTTTTTCCAGTTTTTTCTGGTCACTCACCGCCTTTTATTGATTACAGTATAATTGATAAATTTTTTTATCTGTGATTTGCTTTGCTTTTATCTTTATGCAGTGAGATTATTGGGGAATGATCTATCTTGTCAACATGCCAGTGAAGCTGTTTCAAACCATGAGGAAGAACCTTTCAAATCTATGGAAGAAATTGAGGCGCAGACTATCGGAAATCTCCTCCCTGATGAAGATGATCTCTTCTCTGGTGTGATTGATGATTTGGGACTTAATGCTAATGCCAGTAAAGGAGATGAATTAGAAGATTTTGACCTATTCAGCAGTGGTGGAGGATTGGAATTAGAAGGGGATGATCGTTTATCCATGCCTAGGAATTCTGATCTCGGTGGAGTATTCAATGGTCAAGGGGGTTCCAATGGGTCAATTGTTGGTGAACATCCATATGGTGAACATCCTTCTAGGACACTCTTTGTCAGGAACATTAATAGCAATGTCGAAGATTCAGAGTTACAGGCTCTATTTGAGGTTTGTGTACCTTTTCCATTTGTTACACTGTTTATTGAGACTTTGTGCAAGCAAACTTTCATCCATCCACTCTCCTTTTATATGGGTACATGTTCAAGTAAGTTAAATTGACAGCCTGTTTCCTTCTGTCAGCAATATGGAGATATCCGAACTCTCTATACTGCCTGCAAGCATCGTGGGTTTGTTATGATTTCTTATTATGATATAAGGGCAGCCCGAAATGCAATGAGGGCTCTGCAAAATAAGCCATTGAGGCGTAGGAAACTTGATATACATTATTCAATCCCAAAGGTGTGCCTTCAACCATTATGTTCTGGATGGCTACTGTCTACTATTGTTGTTATTACCCTCACTGCTCTTACTACCTATATTTTGTCTAATTTGTTGATGCATCTTCATGTGGCCTGTTGCTGCTTTATTTAGTTATTTTTTAAAATTTTATAATTCCTCAGGATAATCCATCTGAAAAAGATGTAAACCAAGGGACACTGGTGGTTTTCAACCTTGATTCTTCTGTTTCAACTGATGAGCTTCAGCAAATATTTGGTGCTTTTGGAGAAATTAAAGAAGTAAGGGATTCATTTAATTTTTTTCAGCTTCACAATTCTCCTTATATTTGGGTGTCTGAAGCATGTAATTGATTTGCGTTGCAGGTTCGTGAGACTCCACGCAAGCAGAGTCACAAATTCATCGAGTTTTATGATGTTAGAGCTGCAGAAGCTGCTCTTCATGCATTGAATAGGAGTGACATTGCTGGGAAGCAGATCAAACTTGAACCAAGCCGTCCAGGGGGTGTTAGGCGGTACTATCATTGATTTGTCCTGCTTTCTTTCCAACCTCTTTTTTTTTTTTACTGGTTTTACATTAATCTTAGCTTTAGAAGGGAATCTGGGACCTTTGTAATTTCCTCCTTTCTGTGATCCTGGCTCATGAAAGTGGGAATTTTCTTTATTACTTTACTTCTGCCTTATTTGGCTGTATGGAGTTGGTCAACAATGTGCAATTAATTTCCTGGATGCCTGATATGCTTTTTGTGCATTTGAGTTGTATGTCATTCTTTATTGTTTTTTTTTTTTTTTGCCTCTATAATAGTGATAAATCAAAGTTACTTTGCAGTTTTATGCAACAGTCTGAGCAGGAGCAAGATGAACCTAGCCTATGTGAAAGCCCTTTTGATGAGTTATCTTCAGGACACATTGGTATGCTTTTGCCTGTGAATTTTGCTGTTTGATCAATCCATTATAAGCTGTTATTTGACAGCAAATGTTTGTGTTCCTTCATGCAATATGATTCATTGCGACAATTTCTCCAGGAGTAATTGTATCTGGCTGCATGGATAATGGATCTAGCCAGGTTTTACATTCAGTTATCCAGTCACCTGTGAGTTCGTTTGTTGAACCTAATCGAAGTTCTAGTGTTCCGATTAACTTAGCCTCTCCAGCAAAAGTGGCACCTATAGGCAAACAATTGAGCCTTCGGGAGCCCAACCACTCTCTGGATGATATGAAGTTTGCTAACCAAGGTGTTCCAAGTTTCCATCCTCATTCCTTTCCCGAGTATCATGATAGCTTGGCCAATGGTACTCCATTCAACTCCTCAAGTACCATAACAGACATGGCTAGCAGTGTTGGTCCCATGATGACTGGAGGACTTGACAATAGGCACATTCAGGCAGCAAGTTCTAATGGGCACCTGATGGAACCTAATGCAGGGTGTAAGTTCAGCTGATTATGATATCCAATATTAATTGAAAAATGGTTTCCTGCATCTTTGTTGCAGTCAGTTGTGGATTCATAGTTTCATTATTCATCATGTTAAAATTATGATGAATTTCACAATTCATTTTGTTTGAAAGTTGTGGGTAAATTTAATTCTTCTTTTTACTCTTGAATTGAATTCTGTTTCCTATGCTTGGATTTTACTCTCTTGTTTTGCCTTTCTCTCTGACTTTGTGTTGCTAATAAAATCTCTCTAGTTTTTGGGTCATCTGGAAATGGAAGCTTGTCACTTAATGGAAATCATTACATGTGGAACAACTCCAACTCACACCAGCAACATCCATCAAGTGCCATGGTTTGGCCAAATTCGCCATCATTTGTCAATGGCATTCATGCTAATCGCCTTCCTCACATGCCTGCATTTCCTAGGGCACCTCCTGTAATGTTGAATGTAGGATCACCTGTACACCACATTGGTTCAGCACCACCTGTTAATTCTGCATTCTGGGACAGGCGGCATCCTTATTCTGGGGAGTCTCCTGAAACTTCTGGTTTTCACCTGGGATCTCTTGGAAGTGTGGGTTTTCCTGGTAGTTCGCCATCACACCCTGTGGAAATTGCTTCCCACAACATTTTTTCTCATGTTGGTGGAAATTGTATGGATTTGACTAAAAATGGTGGCGTACACTCCCCTCAGCAGATGTGCCACCTTTTCCCTGGCAGGAACCCTATGATTTCAATGCCGGCATCTCTTGATTCTCCCAATGAACGAGTTAGAAACTTCTCACATCGTAGAAATGAATCAAATTCTAGTAATGCTGATAAAAAACAATATGAACTTGATATTGACCGTATCATACGTGGGGAAGACAGCAGAACAACGCTTATGATTAAAAACATACCCAACAAGTATGTGAACTGCTCTTCATGCAAATTTCAATTTTTTTTTTTCCTTATTTCTTGTATCTTGAGTCTTTCTTTTTACTATTAAAAGTGATTTTTGCTGCACAATATTCTCTATCTGTTTAAACTGTCTTATGCTTGAACAAATTTGCTTGATGAATGACCTTTAACTTGTAGACATCCTGATGGTATTTAGCAGCACTTTGCCTTTAAAATTGTTCCTCCAAAATGGAGCAGTTAATGGTGGGCCACCAATTTGTTTATATTGGACTACCTGACAGTAAATTTGACCATGTCTAGGTATATGTCAAAGCGAATTAGTATATGTGGTGAATACTTGAAATAATTTAACGTGATATTATGCTAGTGCTCATCAGATTTATTGATTGCATCCAATATTATAGCTCATTTCATTTTGTAAATATTCCTTTCTTCTCCATATGTCTCTCCTTTCACATGATCATCACCTTAAAAAACAAGTCAAATGGTGATTTTTGCAGGTATACCTCAAAGATGCTTCTGGCTGCTATTGATGAGCATTGTCGAGGAACTTATGATTTTATTTACTTGCCAATTGACTTCAAGGCAAGTAACTTAATTGGTCAATCAACCATTTTATTGTTACAAGAATTCATGCTTGGACATGCTACATGTAACTGTAATTGAATGTATTGCTAACCCAAGATTTTAAACTATTATCTACAGAACAAATGCAATGTGGGCTATGCATTCATCAACATGATCGATCCACAACAGATCATTCCTTTTCATAAGGTTTGATACATGGATGATATGTCACAGTAATATCTGTTATTTATGCAGATATTGTCATTTGCATGTGTCGTTGTGTACTTAATTATTATTTTGATAAATAAACTAAAGCTAATTGGGTCAAACTAATTCATAATTTCAGGCATTCAATGGCAAAAAATGGGAAAAGTTCAATAGTGAAAAGGTGGCATCTCTTGCATATGCTAGGATTCAGGGAAAGGCTGCTCTTATTGCTCATTTCCAGAATTCAAGCTTGATGAATGAAGATAAACGTTGCCGTCCTATTCTCTTTCATACTGATGGCCCAAATGCTGGTGATCAGGTGGGTTATATTGATGCACCCCGTAAACAAGCTCAATGTAATTTTTTTTCTTGTTTTCTGAAATGTATTATGGAGTTTTACCCATGCAGCTTTCCCTACTCTTGTATCTGTAATTGAGAGGACGTTTTGATTATTTAACTCCTAGTTTCTTGTCTATTTAGGAGCCCTTTCCTATGGGTACCAATATCCGATCAAGACCAGGGAGACTACGAACTGGCAACGAGGAGAACCACCGTCTAGGTTGTTCTTCAACTTCAGCTAATGGGGAGGAATTTTCCAATGGGGCAGACTTCTTGTTGGGTTCTTCCAAGGATTCTGATTAAGCAGTCTGCTTATCCAGCTCTAACTTTAAATACCATTTCGGAGTATCAAGACTTTATACACCCTACTCTGTTTTTGAGGGTGACCTGATAACTCTTTTTTTGCTATAGAGGAGCAGTTTTGGGAACCAAGATGCATAACTGAAACTAAGTGGTACTTGACAGATGTTGTCGTTCTATGGAAATTTTTTTTCTGTATCAAAGCCCACTATGAGTATAGAGACCGGCGTAATGGGGGCTTCAAATTTTGGATAGTCTTGACCGAACAGTATCATGATGTATAGAAGTTCCTGGGCTTGTGCATGACTTCAGGGATCATTTGTTTTTTTGTTTCAGTTTTGTATCCCGAGTTATGTGATTTCATTTTTGTCCCTAACGTTTTGGAATCCCTACGAGTCCTGCTTTTGGTCTAGGTGGGGTGTGATTGCTCAAAGAGAGAGACACACACACAGCATATCTATATATTTTAGTCGTGGAATTTTTGAGCTTTTCTTGTTTACCTTTAATGAAATATGTTCCTTTTCTTTCCCTCTTGTTGAACCCTAATTGTCTCCTCTTTTATTGTTTAAAGTATACTTTAATGTGAGAGCTACTCTTTAGTTTCTAGTGAAGGATGTTCCGGGCCAGAAATGCTTTTTGTGGCAGATTGTTTTATCCTTAGTGATAGGACCTGGATATCAGAACTTGGTTTTGAAACGTGTAATGCAGGAGAATTAACTGTATAATTTGTGCTTAGGTATTGTCAGATTAAGTTATTGACAGGGTTTTTAGGAGGGTGTTGAAAATGGCAGATGTTCCATGAGCCCAAGGGGTCTCTCTGTTTGCGTATGGAACATGCAAAGTAAAGTGTTTACAATCTAGCGGATGATGAGTAGGTCAGCTCTGCTTGCTTTCATGGAAGTTGTCTGTTTGAACTTGGGAGAATTTTTGAGTTAATCTGATATGAATATTTACTAGAATTTACAACTTTTAGTTGATGAACTGAACTTTAATCAATTTGCTATCATATATGTATGAACTTGAGTCAAATTGCTAATATATGTGTAATTCCGTATGGTAGTGACCAATGACTTAACTTCACAAACTATGTATAAACTAGCAATACTTATTTATACGGTCTTTGTCCAAAAGAATGGACACCAAAACAGCTTAAACAGAGTCCTTCCCCCACCTCAGTAGACACCCACTGCAAATGCAGAGAAAATCTTTGTTGTCACAAATCTCTCAGCTCAACAAGCTCCATTTTCGATTCAATCGATACTCCTTCTCCTCTGAAAAAACCCAAAATCTACCTTTATTCCCCGACAAAAATGACGACCCTCTTTACTCAGACGTGCCCAAGCCACGCACAGACAAGTCTGAGCGGAAACCGTACCCGACACCCATGAAAGAACTGATTAAAAGAGCCAAGCAAGAGAAAGAATTAAGAAAAGCCCAACCCTGCAGATTGCTCGAACATCCACCAGCCAATGGGTTGTTGGTCCCCGAACTCGTCGACGTCGCTCACCGAGTCCACCAAGCTCGTGAATTCCTCCTCTCCGGTTTGTCCAAACTCGTCCGAGTCATCCCGGTTCAACGCTGCAAGTAACTAGATAAACGCCTTTTCTTTTTCTTTTGGGTTTCGCTTTCTTTAGTTGATTGCTTCTTGATTTGATGGATTGCTAATTTTGGAATATAGAATTTTGTATACATTTTAGAAGAACAAAGGATTTAAGTAAGACATTGATGTTGTTTTCTTTCTTTCTTTTGGGGTTAGATTTTGTTCTGAGGTTCACATTGGCAGTGTGGGTCATGAAATCCGTACTTGTACTGGTCCAGAAAGCGGTTCTAGGAGTGCTGCTCATGTTTGGAGAAAAGGAGGGGTGGTTGATGTGGTTACTTTCCCTAAATGTTTCCATCTCTATGACCGTGTTGGCAAACCAAGGGTTGTTCATGATGAGAGGCATAGTGTCAAGCGAATCCCTGCAGTCTTAGAGCTTTGTATACAAGCTGGCATAGACATCCAAAAGTACCCTTCAAAGAGAAGAACAAAGCCTGTGTATTCTATTGAAGGTAGAATTGTAGATTTTGAGTCAGTGGCCGGAATGGATGAAATAGAGAGCAACTTCTTTTGGGAGAATCTTGATGGTTCCGGAACTGGTGAATTGACAAGGGATTCAAATTCGGAGCTAAATGATGAAGAAAAGAACTTAACGGAGTTAAGTATAAGGGCTATGGATTCATGGTTTGAAATGATTACAGGACTGAAAAAGATCATGGAGAAGTACAGTGTGTGGACGTGTGGCTATTGCCCAGAGGTTCAGGTTGGTCCTAAGGGACACAAAGTTAGGATGTGCAAAGCCTCGAAGCACCAGTCTCGAAATGGTCTGCATGCCTGGCAAGAAGCGACTATTGATGATCTTGTTAGGCCTAATTATGTCTGGCATGCCCGCAATCTGAATGGTCCTCCTCCGCATAATGATTTGAAGAGATATTACGGTAAAGCCCCAGCTGCGGTGGAGCTATGTGTTCAGGCTGGTGCACCTGTTCCAGATCAGTATAGGAGTATGATGAGATTAGATGTGGTTCCTCCTGAACGCGATGAAGTTGATCTTGTGGCTTGAATCGCTCTTTTGTTCAGATGTATTCCATGCATTATTTAAAGAGCTACTGACATCACCCTTTGGTCCTGGATTACAGCTGAATATATTTGTTGTATTGGATTTGCAACTAACCGAGTTTTGACTACTTGGTCCTCAGGTTTTCAGATGTGAAATGGCATCAGGCGGCTCGGTTCAGGTTGCTAATGAGTTATTTTCATCCCCATATTCTTGAGATGAGCATAAGGGAGCTTTATGGCTCTGTTTGAGCATTACATTTGTTGTAATAGAGACCCATTTCATATACCAGGTGGGTCAATTTTCCTCCTCATAGCTCTCCTTAGTTTTGTAGTTTCCGATGATGTTTCTTTCTCTCTTGTTTGGGTGAAGGTTAAAAGGAAATTGAAATCACAAAGATATAATTCCTATTATTTGGGGCCTAAGATGTACAGGAATCTTGTTGAATTGGAAGTTCAATGATCCTGAATATTGCTAGTAAAAATCCTACCTATTATTATGATATTCAAGTCTCTATTCATTTATCTATTTCTGCCTCGAGGCTTTCTTTCTTGCACTATAAATGAAGTTCCTTGTGCAAAAGTTGGGGTTGCTTATATGATTAGAGTTGTCGAAGCTGACTCAAATTCAAAAAATCTGTTCCAATCCGAATATGTCAATTTGATTTGATTAGGAAAGGTTATTAACCTAAACCCGAAACGATTTCGACTCAAGATAACTTGAATTGGGAATGATCGGAATCTAAATAACTTATTAAGTATGAAATTCAAAAATAATCAATCAAAATTTCTTGATTTAATTAACGTACATTCTTCCTTTAAAGAACATGGTTTCGAATCTCAATTGGAGTCGGGCCGATTCACCATAATAAGGTTGAATGGAGTATACCCCAAAGCCATGGAGCAGCAGTAGTATATATGAGTTGGAGAAAGAATATGTAATTATTTTTATGCTTTTTTTTAACAAATAAATTGGCATTATCCCTTTTCCTTGTAACAAAAAGAAAACAAAAGAGAGAAGTTTTCTCCAATTCAGGATTTAATTTAAATTAAAGGATCACTTAACATGCATTTTAGGGTTCGTTTAGAACAACAAAAATAATTTTATATTAAGTTTATAAGTATAAATTTGATGAATATTAATATTTAACTTAAAATATTAAAAAAAATAAAAATATGAATATTTAGCTTTAAAATAACTAATTTAAAATATTAATATTTAAATTATACAATACTATTAAAATTAAAAAAATATTATTTTAATGAAAGCATTCAATACAAATAAATTTTTTATTTATAAATGGAATAAATGTTGCTAATAATTATAATTAAAAATATTTCAATGATCATCATTTAATGAATACACATTTATAATTAGTTTAAATCTTACCAATAACTATAATAAAAAATATTTTAATAATTGTTATTTAATGAATACATATTTATAAGTATAGGTTTTAGATATCTTACATAATTGATGAATATTTATATTTTTATAGTTGTGATAAAAAAGTAATAAGATGGAAAATTTTTTAAAAATTAGAGTTTATTTTCATTACAAATTTGTGGTTAAATATTTTGAAAAATATTATTATTGATTTTATTTATTTTCATTTTCATTCTTAATTTTGATCCTAAATTAGTGAAAATCAAATATCAATATTATTTTATACTCAACTCCTATTTATCATTTTAACACCTAAATAACTCTACCATTAATGAAAAATATTTTTCATAAAATATTCAAACAACAGAAAATATTTTAGACAATTTATCTAAATGACAAAAAATATTAAATTTTTTTATAAAATAAAATTTTTTTTCTCTAATAATTTTTTTTTCGGTTACCAAACGGCCCTTTAGCAAAATTTCAATATTATATGCTAACGTCATATGGTCGGAATTTAATTTATTTTTTCACATTAAACATAAAGGACAATGTGAAAAATTGCAAAAACTCAAGAAAAGAAATGATATAACCAACCGCCCTTGTTCTGTCCAACAATAAAAGGAGAAAAAAGAAAAGAAAAAGAAAAAAAAGAGCGCCCTTGGGGTAGAGGACGCCGAGAAAGGGTGGCGTAAAAGTGAAGAAAAATGAGCGCCAGTTCAACGATTGCGAAGAAAGTGAAGGAAGAAGAAGCAGCAACTGGAGAAGACGAGGACAGCAGAGCGGAGCAAGAAGAGGCATTGGTGGCTTTGATCGAACACCGCACCAAAGAAGTCGAACAACTCCGCCAACGTATCTCCTATTACAATTCTCAGGTTCTTCCATCCTGTTCCCCCCCATCCCTCTTCTTTTCTTTTTGTCAATAAAAAATTATAGAAAACAGCAACTTCCTCTTGTTTGATTTTTTCCTGCGACGTTTGGGTTTTCTTTTTAATGTTCGCTTATTCATTGAGGTTTTTCTAGTTTTATTTCTTGTAGAAATCTGTGTATTTCATTCTAGAAAGTTTCCTCTTTGAACTTCTTCCACTTTAGTATTTCACTTTCGGAAAACAAAGCTCAAATAAGCGATATTGAAGGCAAAGCAAAATGTTGAACGTGAGAAGAAGCAATCTGATAATCTGATGAAGTGATAAAAAACACTAACACTTTTCAAAAGAAGTTATCAATAGAGTATAAAGAAAGGATCTTTTGCTTTCGTCCTTCATTTACTAATGTATCACTTTATGAACAAATGCATTCCGATAAATTGTTTTTGGTTGTTGAGAAGTGTATTATAATGATGGTATATTTTAATATGGCTTTACGCTTTCAATTGCACATTCATACCAAGCGCTTTGTTTGATTGTTTTGTTCTTCCTGCTTGTTTGACACACAGCTTCATCAAGCAGAGAAGCGGCTGCAAGATTCACAATCTAAATTGACTCGCCTTCGGGAGCGACATAACAGGGCATCATCTGGTGGTTCTCTGGCAAATGGAACGAAAAATGTAAAGGTGGAGCCTAGGTCAACCAGTCCTGAGCATATCAATGGAGGTTTTAGAAACCAACCTCAGTCAAGAACTGAACTTGTAATCCCTTCTGTGAACCCAAGGAATGCCCAACCTGTAAAATCAGCAGGGTCAGGTGCAAACAGTGCCACTGTTTCTGGTCTTGAAGCAAGTGCTGCTTCTAATAGGGCTGTCAAAGCTAAAGCAGAGAAATCTCATAGAAGTTCTACCGATGTGCAAGCTGTTGAAACTAAAGATAAAGGAACGAAAAGGAAGTTTGGTACGGTGCTAACCTCTAACTGGATCCATTACTTATTTTCATGTTGGATTACATGAACATTACAAATTTTCTGTTGTATCAGAACAAAAAGAACACAAAGAATTGATTCCCTTGGTACGAAGCAGTTCTTCACCAAACACAATTCGCTATACAAGCACTCAGATCTCTAGTCAGCACAAAAGAAAGTTAAGAAGTCTTGCTGTATGTCCGGTGAATGATCAGCTTTTTGTGACCAGGTATGCTCTTTGATAAAGGTGGGGGAACATATGCCATTGATTATGTGAAATTTTCATTTTAGTGGCATGATGGAAGGCCCTGCATCTCATTGTTTCAACTGTTCAGCATGGAAAATTCTATAGTTTGTTTCTGTTCTACAGGATCTGATTGTTGCTAGTTTCTTGGACTATTTGCAGTGCTTTGGATGGATTAGTCAGCTTGTGGCAACTTCAGGCTAGAGGGTAGGTTAATGTTTTTGTCTGGACCTGCTATTTACTAGCTGTGTCTGATATGTGTTGTTGATCACAGGTTGCAGGGCAAAAATTTCATTTAATTGAGTTTCTAATTATATCTAGTATGCATTTGATGTGGCTATATACCCCCATGGTGAACTATGAATATGATGCATGTGATAGAGGTGTAGAAGCATTCTTCTTTTGCAAAAAGGTGTTTTATAGAATCAGAGAGCTTTTAACTGTGACATTGGTTCTGCCATTTGAGAAAAGAGAGGGGGAAGGTTGTGTTACTGAAATATGACAAAAGTATATGGTGCTGAAAGATCCTTGTGAGTAGGTTTAGAACTGTAGCAAGATGACATTGGTTCTGCCATTTGGAAAAGAAAGGGGAAGGTTGTGTTACTGGAATTGACAAAAGTATGTGGTGCTGAAAGATCCTTTTGAGTCTTTTAGAACCATAGCAAGATGAGGTTAGAGCATGCATAATGGAGGAAAATGACATATGTAGTTGGCCAAAAATTGTTTGTGATTAAGGCTTAATTGTGTTATGTATAGCAGGAGACAGTTTATATTAAAAGTTAAATTTTGATTGTCTGAGCCATTATTGAAATCGATGGCTTATCTTCTGTCTCACTAAAGAAACTTGCAATATCAGGTTGGTTTTAGGCTGAGTACTTCTGAAGTTTTACTCGTACAATTCTTTCATTTCTTTTTGTCCCCTCTTGCATGCTGTAGTAATATTAGGGCAGCATCATAGGTGGCATGTCCTTTCATTGTTCATACTTTTGTTTGGATCACATTTTACGTTGCAGAAGATGACATGGGTCACAGCAGGCTGTGATGTGTTGCTTAGCCCTAATTACTGTGTAACTTAGTAGTATTTTTGAACCACAAGTCTTTCCTAAAAGGGTTTCTTGTTTTTTCATTTTTTTTGCCTTGAGCTTCAGGTCATCAGCCTCTTTGCTTAGTACCACAGATTGTGCATCCTCAAGAGAGAGAAGATGGCCAGAAGATATAGCCTGGCATCCACACGGAAACAGTCTTTTTTCTGTATACACTGCCGATGCTGGGGATTCCCAGATATCAGTACTAAATCTTAACAAAACACAAGGGGTAAGTGTGATGGGTGTAATTTCTTGTTTTAAAAAATCTCGCTGCTGCTGCTCTATTCAGAGTTAATATATTCTTGGATGTATGGAGGTGCTGGAAGAGCTAAGTACTGTCTAATTTTTACTTGAACATGCAATTTCCGTCTTACTAGTGGTGTAATTTTATGTAAACTCTCCTTTTGTTTGTATGTGCAATGACAGAGAGCCCGTGTAACTTTCCTAGAGAATAAGCCTCATGTTAAAGGTATCATCAACAGCATAATATTCATGCCCTGGGAAAATACCTGTTTTGTCACTGGTGGCAGCGATCATGCAGTGGTGCTTTGGGATGAGAGAGACGAGAATGTATGGAAGCCAAAGTCCTTGCATAGGAATCTGCATTCTTCTGCTGTCATGGGAGTTGCAGGGATGCAGCAAAAGCAGATTGTATTATCTGCTGGATTAGACAAAAGAATTATTGGGTTTGACGTGCATGTGGGAAGAGCAGACTTCAAGCATCAACTGGAAAGTAAATGCATGAGTGTTCTGCCAAATCCTTGCGACTTCAATCTATTCATGGTTCAAGCTGGGTAAGGAAGATCTATTTCACAACCAGTAAACTTCTTTGTGTTGGCTATTGACCTTTTACATTTCTTAACATGCCTTGTGGCTCTTTCCATTGTTGGCGTTTACCTGGTCAGTAAATTGCTGAAGTTTCCTTCTAGTCTATTAAAACTTTGAGGAAAGCAGTGATGGAATAACCTTAGAACACTTCAAGCATTATTTGTGGAACCTTCATTGAGGGCACCTCCGGTTTGGCAGTAATGCATAATGGTGGTATTGTGATCACTTGTTGCAGTTGAAAATATACAATTTGAAAATATCCAAACTTAACTTTGTTTAGATAACAGAACTTATTTTCTATTCCCATTATTCTGAACAAAAAAAAAATTTGTTGTTGCATCATTTTCTTTTTAATACAAATATTAGCATATTTACGATACGCTTTGAATATCATTTCAATTGCATAAAAAATGTCTGTTCCATCGTTCTATTGAGTTAACATATAAGAGGACTTTCACTTAACTGGTAGATTCAGATTTATATTGTACATCAGCTTCCTTGATTAGCTAGCATAGTTAAGATCTGATTTATAGATATGTTGAGTATAGTGGCAATTTTTTGGGTCTGTTATTGCTTTTGTCTGATTCTTTAGGCTAGTTCCAAAGAATTACTTGGCGATTGTGTAGTTTTCAGTTTTACCCTAGGTGTGAGGCAAGTATTGTTACAGGAAGTTTTATGACTTCATCTTTACTTTGGAGTTATAGGCAATAAGTTGTATTCTTTTTTTGCAGGGCCCACGAGAGGCAGCTGCGGCTCTATGATATAAGATTAAGGCAGACAGAACTGCATTCTTTTGGGTGGAAGCAAGAAAGCAGTGATTCCCTATCAGCACTGATAAATCAAGCTTGGTCTCCGGATGGTTTATACCTCTCATCGGGTTCAGCTGACCCTGTTATCCATATTTTTGATATTAGGTACAATGCTCACAAGCCATCCCAGTCAATAAGAGCTCATCAGAAACGAGTTTTCAAAGCTGTATGGCATTACTCTATCCCACTTCTCATATCCATATCTTCAGATCTACATATTGGACTGCACAAGCTGTAGAAGTTTTGTCCTGGTAGCTTACAGCTTCATTATTTCCACGAGAGAAACTTGTTCCTTTCCTCTCAATTTTGATCTGATGCTCCTCAATCCTCATTTTGCTTTGGAGCTGGAGGTTGGCAACTTGTTTGAAAACCGGAATTGGTCAGTGAGCAGTTTTTGATCATCAAGCAAAACCTTGCCAGTATCGATGATGAGAAACCAGTAGTCGATCCAAATCACATTGTACTCACTTCCATTATATCAAAATCTCTTTTCTTATTGAAAACATGGCACAAGGTTTTTCAATATTTTGGGTGTATCCCATATGGTTTTATATTATGGGTGTTATTTGCATGCAAAATTATTCGCTGAAGCTCTACTTTTATATGTTCACATGGAATCATTGCAAGGCATCAAGTAATCAAATTAAGAATGAACCATTTTGAGGGCCCTTAACCGGCACTGGTATGCTACCCCCATTGCGATTTGCTACTAGTAGCAAGTTGGCAGTTGCATTATAAACAGTACCCAAGTTGTCCTGTAAGGTTTATTAAATGGTGACAATGAGGCTTCGACGGATCAGAATCTGGGATGACCGTCGAGACTCAAGGTTGTCTCCTTTGGCCTCCGTTAACTTCAATCTTTCTATATGGGTTGCTCAGTCTTGCTTGTTTGCTTTATAGTTTTATACCACAACGGTTTTAGTATGTATAGAGTTACCTGATATGAAGCTTAAGGCAACCAGATCATCATGTAAGGAAAAATGTCGAATAGTTCCTCAAGACAGAATAATAGGCAATCAACACATTTGACAGCAGCCAAAGAATCCAGAACATAATCAGCAGCTAGAGAGCAGAGAACGCATTTGGTAGGTAGAGAAGGCAGGTAACATTCGAGTATCGTCACTGCAAGACACTTGCATAATTAGAATTGATAAGGAAATATTGTCATTGGGGGATTGCTTTAATCAACTCGATCGCAAACTCATCACTTGTGTATTTCTTATCGGTATTTCAATCTCTCAAAGTGTGATTCGAAAATTAGAATTGATAAGGAAAGAATTTCTTTGGCTTGGAGGGGAGAGTTCGAGGAGGATCGCAAAAGTAAAACGGGATGTAGTTTATGAAAACCAAGGGCATTGGAGGGCTTAGGATTGTCTAACCTTCATCATGTTAGGTAACTAGTGGTGGTGATATGGGGTTGGACAGGCTATTTGGACTATTAATTTGTAGTAAATATGGGGAAAGGAGTAGAACTAATTGCCCTTAAATGAGCTCGCAGGAAAGATGTCAAATGTTTGCAGAAATATTGTGAAGTTATGAAACAATGAAGGGGTGGATAAGTTGATAGGTCGAAATGGGTGTCGGGGGATGGTGGAAAATGGAAGGGATGTGTACTTTTGGCTGGATAAACGGGGCCTCCAAGTCCCTTTTTCTATGATGTTTCCTAGACTCTTTCACTCTAGTGATTGACAAGGAACTAAAGTAGCAAAAGTATGGACTAATGGTGGGCTATGCAACTATTATTACATAAACTTTTCTGAAATCTATTGTTGTTTTGTTTGATGTTAATTGAAGTTTATGTGTAGATTTAATAATTTTGTATATGATATGACAACATGACACGAAAATAACACGGATTTAAATAAATTTAGTTTTAAAATACGTGTTTAAGATTTTAATATAATTAATTAATTAATTATATCATGCTCGTTTTTATTCAAATAACTGTTAATATCATATATTTATACAACACGATTAAGACGTAAAAATATGAATTGTCAAATTTAATTACATGTATGATGTGGTCAAATTGAAGAGGATTGTGACGATGTCCTTTTATTCTATATGTATCCTTGAAATATGTATGGTTATGTGCCCAAATATGGGGATTTATGTTAGTGAGTCCATTGTCCATTGCTAATTAGGTCATGTGAAGATGTCATACTTTGCGGTGCATTGAAGAAGAGGTCACTGACAATGTGTGGGGTTACTTTGTGGTCATTATGGATTGCTACAAATGGGATGGTGATGGTGTTTAATGGAAAACAATGGGATGGGGATCCAATATTTTTTAAAATGCAATCATGATTCTGGATAAAGGCAGTTGAGGGTGATAGTTGTATGGATAAGATAAGATGGTGGCCGATGCCAAGAAATTTTGTACCATATTCGTCTACAAATAGAAATGAAGTTTCTTTGGCTGCTGTTAAAGAAAATGAACTGAAATTTATATCGATGGCTCCATTAGAGGCAAACTTGGCCTTGTGAGTTGCGTTGGGCTGATAAAAGATTCAAGTGGTTTTGTTGTGAGATTTTTCTTTGGTCCTTTGGGGATTGTGGACTTGTTTCTGTTGCATTATTAGCTACTAAAAATGCTCTTAATTAAGGTGTTCATATCTTTGCCATGGGTTGGGTTGAAATCTCTTATTGTCGAATTTGATCCAAAACTGGCGCTTTCTTGGATTTGTGATGCAAAATTCGAGACTGTGGGACAAATGATTTTATTCTAAATGAAATTGATAATTTTAAGAAATCTACTGGTGATGTGATTGGATTTGTTGGCTTTTTGGCTAAATTTGGTGTTGACAGAGTAAAGATATTTCATACGTGGTGGTGAATTTTCTATTGATTACTTACGTTTTCAAGTTTAGACTCCTAAGCTTTTGAAAAATTGCTCTCTTTGCCAAGGATAAGATGAATGGTTTGCATATGACTTGTTTTAATCATATTTTGCCTCTGATGATTGGGTTTGTTGTAAAACTTTGAACTATTATGTTTGGTTGTGGTGGGGTGATTCGGTATGAGATGTATTGTTTGAAGTGTTGAGAGCTAGTTGAATATGGGAGAAATTTATTCTTCTTTATGTATTTCATTCTTAATGAATAAATTTGATTGAATTAGCAACAACAAATAAAATTGGATCATACAATTCCTAATGTAATTGACAAAAATGAGAAGAATAATGACCCAAAGAAATAGTATTCCAAATGATTCGGCCCATTTAGGTTGTAAGAACTAGACCAAGAAGATAAACAATGTTATGGATTAATTAACTTGTTATGCTACTTCTTCCTTCCCATTTTTATTCTATTTTGTTGCTTTTTTTTTCTTATCCAAAAGAAAAAAAACTAATTCCATATATATAAATCAAAGCATGCATGAAAAACTGTTATAAAAAAATAAATTTTGTTTTTGTTTTTGTTATTGTAAATGGTTCACTTTGTGGGTTGATATTCACTGGATGAAGACATTTACACACTAAAGCTATATATGTTATCATGTATGTAAATTTTCCTTAATCGTCTTATGAATTTATGTGAGGAAAAAAAATCTATCATAAATTATATGAAAATCTACTGTATACATTACCATATATGCATATTCTTCTTTAATTGTCTTATGAACTTATGTGAGAGATGAAAAATTTACTATAAATTATGCAACAATCTGTTATATATGTTACCATATATGTACATTTTCTCTTAATTGTCTTATGAACCTATATGAAGGAGAAAAATTTTACTATAAATTATGCTGATTAACTCTCTTCATCCTTGTCTCGGAGCCTCTCTACAAATTTCTATCGACTCTTATTCTCGTTTTCATATCTCTCTTTAGTTATGCCTACCTCTAGTTCAAATTCTAGGAACGGCGGTTTCAACCAAAACTTAACAACTCCCTTAAACATGATACAATGATCATGTGTATTATGTGATGAAGTCCTCTATGGCCTTGAGGCTATCGTAGACCACTATGTTTCTCACATGTTAGCTTATGATGGGAGGAGTTATCCTTTCATTCCCCTTGTGCAAAATTTCAATATGCCTTCAGCCATCCAATTGAGAAATTATTTGTTAGCTCAACATCGGGCACCTCCAAGAAACTATGCTTTAAGGCGTCGCACAGCCTCACAATCTCGAGTCCAAGCACCCAGAAATGATGTCCTTGATGTTGTTCCTCTATCTGCCCGGGTGAGGATCGGACCAAGCTCTGCACTTGGTCCACAACGGTGGTTGCATATTCCATTGCAAGTTCAGCCAGGGGAAAATGAAATCCCTACTCTCCTTGTCCAACAAAGGAGATATCATAGCCAACAAAGGAGAAACCTTAATGAGAGAGAGAGGAAAATCAATGAAGGGAAAATCGAAACTCTGTTGATGGCATCATGTTGGCTCCTCCTGCTGTGGTGAACCAACAACTTGCCAAAGATGTGACTGATTTATTTGTTGATAAGGATGCTGGCAACGTAGATTGTTCTGATGATGATTTGGACTTGGATTTGAGTCTTTGAGAAAATCATTATTTTGAAAATGGGTGTTAAAGACTTTAGATTTTAACTATAATAGGATTTCTAGTTGTTATTAATTTTTTTTTTTACATTGCAATTGTCTTTTATTATTCAGTCTGCCTTATTCCATCTTTGTTTCTTTTGTTGTTGTTATTGGTCATGGTTTGTATTTTTCTATTCTTTTGTTTCATGGTCTCAGATGGTGGGAAAAACAAGTTCATTATGATTAGTGAATCATAATTTTTATTTTTTCTCTATTTGTATTTTTTATTTAATAATTTAAACATTAATATTTTCTTTATAATTTAACATTATTATGATCAAAATATTAAAATATTAATATTTTTAATTTAAAATATTAATTTTATAAATTTAAATTTGTAAATTTTGAAAGCAAGTAAATATATTTTAGTCCAAAATGTTTTGTACTCTATTCTTATTGAATGCGAAATAGTTAATACGATGGAGAGATGATAATGACTATTTTAAGATTTTACAAGGATTTAAAAGAATTACTATTCCTTCTTCCAAAAGCAAATCAAATGAAGGGAGAATTTTTTGAAGATTAATGGGGAATGGCGTAAGAGTTGTTTAGTCTTGCTTGCTTGTTTTATGGTTTATAGTATAATCCCAACCATTTTCATTTCCTGTTAGGATATGAGAAATCAATTTTGAGACTTGGAATGGAAGTCCAGAAGAACAATACAAAAATAAAATATAGTAAAATAGAAAGTCTAGACCCGCATAAACTGGCGTGGCACTAGAGAGGAAAAAGTAGGGACCCTCCAAATATTTTGAGGTACACGTGGCAAAAAAGCGGAGACCACTGCCAGCAGCTTTAGGCCCAGGGCTTCCCTGCGTTTCATGGGCTGCTTCTCGCTTGCTCTTGTTTATCTTGTTTGCTCCATGGCCTTACTTGATACACCAAACAAAACGCCACCAGAAAAGGATAAAGAAAACCTAAATCTCAGAGCTCAGCAGGTATTTGAGCGTAATTTACCTTTTACTCATTGATATTTTTCGTCCTTTATCCTTTGCTGGTTTCTGATCGTGTTTGGTTTCGCAGAAGCTTTTTCCTTTTTGCTGGGAGTTTTTCTTGTTAGTTTCTTGCTTCAGAAAATCATAGTTTTTTTTTTCTCCTGATATTGAATGGGCTTTTGGCTGTGGAGGAGGATTTTGGTTTTATGTCATTTTTAGGGTTGATCGTCATGCCTTCTAAGCTTACATTTTGGTTTTACTTGAGGCAAAAGTTAACAATATAGCACGTAGAATGTTTGAATTTAAAAGTGGGGTACCAAACTAAACCCGATAGCTGTAAATTTATGAGTTTTAAGAAGGGTTTTTTTTTTCGGTCATGTGATATTGAGTGTTGGAAATATTTCCACTAAAAGAATGGGGTAAACTTAGTATGTAGAAACCGAATATGTATGATTCAGTTAAAGAATAGAACGAAATTTTGAAAGAAAGATTGATTGTAGATATTTGCAATTTGTCTTCTGTTTCGAAAAGTTATTCTGAATGGATTGTGAGTTTAGGCTCTGTGCTTCGTTATTTTAATCCCTTTCGTGTTATTAAGTTCACAGGTTTATCCATCTTCTTCAAGTTATCATTTTCACCTTGTCCCACTTTTATGCTGTTGTTTATTGATAACTGTTATAATGATGACATCAACTAAAAGGAACTAGTTTCTTCAATTTTGACAGCCCTGTCCCTGAATAGAGAAGAGGCAAGAAGTTTATGAATGAACAATAGCCCATGCGATTGCTAGATGCTAACAAAATGGTATAAAAGAGCCAAGCATCTCATGCTATTGTTCCTGTGCTTACCTGTTCTTCTGAACCTGCACAAGCACTTGGTGATCATTGCAATGATACTGCCTTGCAGGAAAGAGAAATTGAAGAGCATGACCAGGAAGAACTTTCGGGCTTTATATTTATGTGCAATGGAAGGACAAAACCGCAGTGCTACCAGTACCGCGTTTTTGGTCTTCCTGTTGGAAAAATGGAGGTTGTTGAGAAAATTAAGCCAGGCATGAAGCTTTTTCTGTTTGATTTTGAATTGAAGCTTCTCTATGGGATATACGAGGCAACCTCAGTTGGAACAATGAACCTGGAGCAAACTGCTTTCAATGGGAGGTTCCCTGCCCAGGCAAGTCATCTTATGCTTTTAACTTAAACGTATGTACGTTTAAGATCTAAGCATGGGATACACAAGCCTGGACCACCTTTATAGTTGCTATTTAAAATCCATGCTTTGATACTGTTTGGAAGGATTTTTAGTAGCATTATGCAGTTCCCCTGTGATTTTTCCTATCCCATAACTTGGCTTGTTCTTCCATACATGAAGGAACAGGATAGCTGTTGCTTGAATTGGCCTCCATAAAGTTTGGACGGACATGCCATGGGATCACTGTTCTTATAAGTCTTACTCTCTTGCTAGTTTCTACTTTCCGTTTGCCATGTAGGAACACCTTCGAGGACGAGGCTATGACATGCTTATATTGCCTTTATATTTTTCAAATATAATCTGAAATCTTTATGTTTTGGTACAACCATAATCCCAATTCTTGAAATGAAAACAGACTTTCGCACGAAGCCAACATGGCATTGCACCCGTGATGCATTAGAAATAGGCTTGTAGGACTTAATTTAATGACTTACAGGAATATAATTTGTCAACAAGCCATTGATAGCAGCGCTATCAATTTGTGTTAGCATGTCTTAATCGTGTTGTGTAAAGGTATAATGGATAAAGGGGTTGACACAATCACGAAACGGTTAATTAATTGTGTCAAATTCCTTGACACGAACATAACACATTTATTACATGGGTTACATGACATAGTACGGTTAACATGTTTATGTATGATTAACTTGTTTAGACACGACACAGTTAACTCATTTAGACACGATAACCTATTAAAACTTAAGTTCTAATATGTATTTTAAATATTAATAATTTAATAAATGAGTTTAAACAGATTAGATATATTGAGTAATGTGGATTAACCTGTTAATACAATAAATTAAACAAGTATAAACGTGCCATAGATAGGTTACGTGTGTCAATTCGCATAAGATACAAATATTATTCATGTCATAAATGAGTTGACACAATTATATGAAACCCAAACTTGCATACCTTCATGTCGCGTTCACAGGTTATGTTCCAAAATTGCCAGGTCTTATTGATAGGTATTAGAATAGACCTTGCTCAAGGTGTTACTCTTTAGATTTTTCTTCTTGTAATGCTAATATGCTGCTCTTCTTTTACCAGTAGCATTCTCTTTATAGTTATTGGAAAGCCATATAACAACTTGAAGCTTTAATAGTCCCTTTTGCCTGTATGAAATGGTCTCTAAGATTGTTCGAGGTCTATCTAGCAGGAGTCCTACATGCATAAATGAGATTCCATCCTACTTCACCATGTTTTTCTAATTGATTGGAGTATAAGGCCCTACTTCATTCTATTAAGATGATTTTCCAGTTCTTTATTTCATTTCTAATGTACATATTGTTTTTTCAGGTGGGGTTCAAGATCTATAAGGATTGTTTACCTTTGCATGAGAGTTCTTTTAGACATGCCATTGAACATAACTACCAGAAGGGCTTCAAGTTCAATCAAGAGCTCAACAAGCAGCAGGTGAGATGGATTTATGCAACCTTTTCTTTCACCTGTAATCATTTTTATCATGCTCCTTTTTGACTGAATAGCATTATACTATGGTGCAGGTGAGGAGTCTATTGTCTTTATTTCGTCCTTTGACGGTGTCAGCACTTGGTTCTCTGCAGCCAATGCAACATCAAGCTGTGGAAAATCAATCAAGGCTACCTTTTCTCAAGGATTCATGTGCACAGGTCTTAGAGTCTCAACGTGTTCAGCAGATAGGTTTTCAGCGATATAATTGTTACAGGCCACTACTGGATATGAGCCATGTCCATCCAGTGATGAAACCTCAAGTCTCACTTGCTCCAGTGGATCCAGATGTAACTGGGATGCAACTCGGTTATGTTCAACCAGTTTCAGAGCCTCAGAATATTCTACAGAGTGCCCCCTTTCAGGAGCAGCATTACTTTGGATCCACTACAAACATGGGCCATTCCAATCCAACTACCGTGACACAAGCTTTCCTGACATCAAATGGTCAATTATATTTAGCAGAAGTTCAGCAGCCTTATGTTGCTGGAAACCCTACCCAACCTGTGCCAGACCAGTATAACAGGTGCCTTTTCCTTTTCATGGATGAGTTAGGATCTAGGAGTTGAATCTTTGGACCTGAAGAGAATTGTTTTTGGTTGGTGACTATTACTGAGAAACCGTTTTGGTTGCTTAAAACACAAGTTTGTGGCTTTTTTCTTTTTTTTTCACTTGGGCCAGAAAATTGTGGCTTTTAGAAGCACTTTTCTATGCTTCAGAAGTATGTATGAGTACCCTTGATGAGAACATTGAAAGTAAAAATATACAGCAGGGTGACCTTATACCCAAATCCAAAGATAGGAATCCACATTTCCAGCTGCTTTCTATCTCTTCAGATATTATTTAGTTTTTGCAATGCATATTGCATTTTCTTTTTAAATTAAAAAGAAAAAGATAATAATGGTTTTTGTTTTGTGCAATTGCAGATAAGCAACAGCTTGGTGCAGGGAATAAGCATAAATTACCATCACAGGGAGAGGGGGAAAGTGTTCAGCAGAGGAGTGTTATACGATATCCAGTACTATAATTCCCACCCATAACCTGCAGCCCCTCATGTAACACCATAAGAGTTGTCATAAATGCGGACAGTGGGATTACCTGAAGCTGCAAATGGGACTCTTCCCCCTTGCTTACTTATATCCCTTTGCAGGGGCAGCTCCAACTCATCACTGACTTACAAAGTGAGATGATGACACCTCGAGTGACTATTCAATTGCAAGGTATATTACTGTTTAACATGGCTTTAATTGTTCTGCAAGGTGTGAATTAATGTTAGGAATTTTGACATCCTGTCAACTTATTATGATCTGTAGTAAATACCCAAAATCCAAGATAAAGGACAACTTTTGAGCTTAAACTTAAAGCAAACTTTTGGTTGATTGCTAATGTACAAGGAAAAATGAAAAGTTTAACAGTACGGTAAGTGGAGGGATCTGATCTGTAGCGAGCATTACAACTATAGATTCAGGTGGCAAAATGCTGACTAGCTTCGCTGATTTATTCAGCAGTCTTTCTGATCTTGCTGTGAAGCTTCGTCGCCAATTTAACTGGCCATATCAGTACTTGACCATTTCTTATTCATTAGTAGGCTATACTCTGATGTGAAAAATATTAGCTTGGCTGATTAGCATAGCAGTCCTTTCTTATTTTGCTGCGAAGCTTCGTCACTAATTTAATTGGTCATGTCACTACTTGACCATGTCTCACTACTCATTAGTAGGCAGAAATTGATGCGAATATCATTGCAGCTGAATGTTGGACTACCTAGTGCTGGTTGATTTTGACCTAGTCCCACCAACTTGATATAGATTGTCCTTGTCAGAAGTGTGAAATCTTTGGCCCTTGGGCTGTCGGGACCTCAATCTCTTTAAAATTCCAGATTTGATTGCCATCAATTTCAAAGTGGATTTTCTACCATATGAAATCAGAGTTCACATTATATTTGATTATTCGCAGCAAACGTTGGTGTCTTGGCTGAAAGGTAGCAAGTAGATGCCAATTTGCATGTCTGCATTTACTTCCACTCCACTTCCCCACCACAAGTCATACTTCTAGTGGTTGACCTCTTGACCTTTTGTGCTCGTTGACTCCATGACATTTTTAAAGGAACATCAAGTGATCTCTTTGGGATTGGCTCCCAATGCCTCTAGCTTAAAAATGTACTGCTACGTGCTTTCCACTACTAAAGGCTCCTGATTTGCCAGACAGCTCTTGGATTCCAAGTGCTGCACCATGAACCCCCGATGGGTTTTCTTGCTCTGTCTCTCTTTCACAGTATCCAAGGGCTTTGCATCTGAGGCATGGTCTCCCAACCACCTAACTTGTTTTGAACTAGTTTTCCTTGAATGATTAATTGAATTCCAAATATCTTGCAGGAACCCAAAAAAAGAAAAAAAAAGGGGCAAAACTGTGATAAATAGTGCTGTATATATATTTATATATAAAGGTAATTGTGGGGCCATAATAAAAAATCTTTTGGTGCCCATAGGCATGAGCAATGCTTCTGATTGAAGATTTGATACCCACTTTTCAACACTAATAAAAGTGGGCATTTTACAACTACGTGGGTGTGGGTTCTACTAATTATGCTTTGCTTTTAGGAGTTTTGCAGTGAACAAGCCGCCGGCTGGTGACTAATTGTGCCCCTGGGCGGTGTGGACATTTGCTTTCTCTCTCGCTAGTTTGCCATAAATGATGTTCCTGCCTTTCTGCTGTTGTTTAGTAGTAGCATAATTTTATTGACTTCAGGGAAAAGCAAACTCGAGTACCTCTCTTTCTCTCCACAGATTGAAATTTTACTACCAGTGCTCGTGAAAACTTTGGGACCCAAATTCCTTTTTCCACGTTGCAGCCAGTGATAATTGATCCCTAAATTGGGTAAAAAGTTATGTACTGGATCAATTTTAAACCTAATTAACTTAACTTTCACTTGAAGAAAACTACATTTAAGTTTTGCGATTGCTTGCTCTCACTCCACGGGCTTCAATTATACCATCTACTTAATTCAAGCGGGTTTTTTGTTTTTTCATCTTCCTTTTCTAGGTTATCATGTCCTTATGACAAAAATGATTCTCCGCCAGGAAGTCACCTAACACTTGTATCGTATGACACCACAAGATGTAAAGATATAAATATCACTTTTGAGTTTATTTTTTTCATTTAAAAACAATTATCTCATTTTAACTCTTTGATTGGAAAAATTCGTTTATTTATCTATTCAAGATTTTTAAAAAAAATATATAATTATAAGTCAACTATTATGCAGAGTTTTTATAGATTGAGTTGGTTTTGGTTTAATTTTAAAATTTAAAGGTGGATTCGTTCGTTCTTATTTATTAAATTTATTTAGATTAAATGTATTTAAAATATTTAAAAAATATATTAAAATAAAAATAATTAATAATGTAATAGTATCTTAGATCCGACTTAAAAATCATATTAGGAATCTCGTACAAATAATGTTAATTTCATGTTGGTTTTTAAAATTTATTTTAATTCGCAAAAAAGGGAAAATCGTTAAACTCCCAATCCCATCTGTACGTAGCGTGCATTGAAAAGGTTCGAAAAATACAAAGTGCATGGTAATAACGGTAAGATATGTGGCTTTGCTAATTAATAACTGCGGGATCGCAGGGTATTTTAATTAAAATATGAATGGCATCTGATCAGAGCGAGAGCCAGAGATTTGCAACATGGGCGCAGCTGACAACTTTTGGCGCAAATGTGAGTCCTTAAACACCCTAATTAGTTGCCAATCATGGCATTAGCAATGTCCCCAAAATACATTACAGATTCCACCACCATTTCTTATTAGGGGGAATAGGATTAATCTATTCAAACCTGCAATATCATGTTCATAAATCTATTTTCTTTTTTGCACAGGAAACGTAGGGTCCACTAAACACATTATTTTAAACTTTACATATCATCATGTCTTGCGTTCATCTCACCAAAGTGAATTTGATTTGTTTCTAAATCGGACCCCACTTCTTTTTACACAGGAATGAACCCTGCCTTCCGTTGGAGGCATTTTAGTTTTAATGTTAATAAATTCGCTCTCCTTGGTAAGAGAAGAATATTATTTGAAATTTTTGAGGAAATTAAGGGGTCCTTTTCTTGAGAACAAGGTTAAGGAACTTTTGACACATTTTGGCTGGTAGTGATTCCAACGCCTTTTTTTGTCTTCGTATTGCTGAAAAAGAAACCTCACCTGCCCCAAAAACACTTGAAACATGGAAAGGGCTTTCAGCTATGTATTGAGTTGTTGAATTTCATCTGAAGTTGCCGCTAATTCTCTTCTCGACTCTTCTCTTCTTACCCAACTCTTCTTTTTCCTTCTATAGATCGCTCCATTGCTTTATATGTAGAACGAACCAAAACGCGCTTTCAGCAACGCGTTTTTGGTTGCTGATTTCATATTTGGAAAACGGACAGACGACAGAAAGTGGGCCATTTCCTAACGTTGTCGAGGAAACTGGAAGGCTTCACTATAAAATTTAGTCCCTACATTTTCTATTTTCCATTTTTTTCAAAATAACAAAAGCTCCGTCTCTCTGTCTCTTCCCCCTCTATACTTCGCTTTTGAAATACCCTTTTATTTTTTCTTTATCCTTTTTGGGTTCTCATGCATATATATTGTTTATTGAGTTGAGAAAACAGAGTCCGCGAGTATAGACTTTAGAGATGGGAAATTGCTGCTCGGACGTCGGCGGCGGGATGGCGGCTGTGGGTGGCACCGCCGCCTCCGCTGTCACTGGCAACCAAAACGACGCTGTGGACATGTTCTTCAAGTCTCGTGGCATCCATGGCCTCTTCTCTCAGATCGAGGTTTTTTTCCTACCAAACTTTTTTCCCTCTTCAGTTACTTTAGTGATAATGACTAAGTTTTGGCTTATAATGAACGGTGGAATTCACTTTGTAACCGAGTAGATTGATTACCTAATTGATTTTAACACTTTTTACGACTTAATTTGATAATAATTTTCAAATTGAGAAACTAGTAATTTCTAGGTTTATTAGTATTTAGATTTGAAGTCTTTGATTTTGATCATTGTTGACTAGATATACTGGTTTCTGTTTCGTTTTCTTACAAGTTTGTGAAACTTGCTATTTTGTGTGTTTTTCTTTTTTTTTTTGCAAACTCTGCTATTATATTGACTCTTCTAACCAAAACAATGGTATGCAGTTATCGTTTTCTGCGTCAAATTTGCGAAACCGGGATATTTTCTCCAAGGTATTTTCTTATATGTACTGCAAGAATCAACCCTAGCTTAGTTGCTCTACTAGCAATAACGTAATTATGAATTTCAGTACCATATTTTTGCAGTACTATATTTGACCTTTGTTGTTGAAATTAAAATTATTGTGAACAATTCAGGAAAGCGATTATGATGATTCTTTGATACATCGTACTTATAGAAAGTTATAAGCTTCAGGGGCAACATATGGTTGCATTTGTTGGTTGCTGGTACTAGAATGTGGAGGTTCTTTCTGGTGTGGGGTGACATGATGATGCCTTTGAATAAGTGGAATTAGGAATTAGGGAGTTGAAGATGAGAACCTCTGTATGGAGAAAGTCTTTGTTATTAAAATGATACTTGGATCATCTTGTGGAGAAGAAGGGTATGGTGTGTTTTAGGGTGAGTAACTGTTAAGAATAGTAGTGTGACAACAGAGTTCCAATCATGCCATGCCTCAAGGATGACATATGTGAGGCACTCACAGAATGCAAAGTACTTAAAGAACTCCTTTACTGAACCCATGTCTGACCTGATCAAGCAAAGGCTCCTAAAACAACCTAAGAATATGAGCTTAATGAATCCAAGAAGCATGTCACTAATTTTAGGGTTAATCCTATCATCTTGATTGTATCTTTAGTTCATAACATAATATTACAAAACTAATTTAGAGATAAGGACAGATCAGCAAATTTATAGTAAATGAAAATTAAGCATCTCCTTAGGTTTAGTTTGAATGCTCAGTTGGCTTGTACAACATTTTCAGTTGAAATTTTTGTATCAACTAATAACATTTATGTACTTTACTGCCATGCTTTATTCTTTAGTCATGGGAATCGTACTTTTGTTGCAGAAAACTTAGCCTGATAATCTCATAAGTTTTGTTTGCTTTAGAGTGATCCGATGGTGGTGGTTTATATTAAAGAAAGAGATGGAGCAATTACAGAAGTATTTCGTACTGAAGTAGTTCTCAATTCCTTGAATCCTACATGGATCACAAAGTATACAATTACTTATCATTTTGAGGTTGTCCAAACCTTCCTGTAAGTGCTATTCTTCAAATGGTTTTTTTTTTTTTTTGCTTGTCAGAAAAATGATGGTTTGATTTGTTTCACTGTAATTTAATTTGTTGGGTTATACTTGATCACAGATTTCATGTCTTTGATGTTGACACCCAGTTTCACAATGTGGATGTAAAGGTATATTTGAGTAATGCTGCCCTTTCTTGTTCCTCCTCCTTACCTCGCCTCCTTTTTAAGTAGTTTAGTTTACACACTGACAAAATTGGAGGAAACATGTATAATGTGTTTGTTATATATTGTGTTTATCTTTGTTTAGTTGTTTTGGATTTGTTCGCACTGAATTCATAGTTTATTACCATGCTTTTCACATGTCCTTTGATTTGGATATTACAAATATGATTTGACTTTTTTATCGAACAAGATGTACAACAATTTCTCCTCACATCACTTTCATAATAGAGCATCAAAAATGAATTTTTCAGTAGTTGCTTTCACTTCTGGACAGATGCTTAAGCTGGAGGAGCAGCAATCTCTTGGTGAGGCTTGTTGTGCATTGTCAGAGGTATGGCATGAGTATCTTCGTAGTTATTTATTTCCTTCTGAATGCCCCTGTTAACCAGGGTATTTGGATGCAAAGATGTACTAGTATGTAACTGAACTGGAATGCCTTAGTTTAGTTGAAAACCCTTAAATTTGAAATAAAATCTGGGGTCTTCACCTGCAGTTTTGCTCTACTTCATTGAGTTAAATTACAACTGTTGATATAGTTACTCATCAAATACTTGTTTGTGTCTTGCAGATTGTGACTAAACCAAACAGGTCATTGACCTTTGATCTTGTTCGTAGAGAGGAATCTGTCACAGCAACCCATTCCCAACACCGAGGAAAGCTTACTGTGCATGCGGAGGAATGCTTTAGCTCAAAGACTACATCAGAGATGGTGTTAAGGTGTTCAGATTTGGAATCTAAGGATCTCTTCTCAAAAAGTGTATGCACTACTGAATTCAAGCACTCTTACTTTTTGTTATTTTTTTTAAGGAATATTAGTTATCTTATGGTGCATATGTGGACTTATATTGCAGGACCCATTTTTGGTAATATCAAAACTTGTAGAGAGTGGGATTTCTATTCCTGTATGTAAAACTGAAGTCTTAAAGAATGATCTCAACCCAACATGGAAGCCAATATTTCTGAATATTCAACAAGTTGGAAGCAAGGTATGTCAAGTTTTGTTTCTGCCTTTTAACAAGATCTACTATTTCTTTAATTCATTACATGGCAGTGCAATATTTGGTCTAATACTGGCCAGTCAGGCCATATAGCAAAACACTTATTTTCCTTTCCGTCAGTTTGTTCATCCTTCCTGTTAGAATCCTGATCTTGCTCAAAAGTCAGAGTGCTTTAATACTGTGCCGTCTGTGAATTACATTTAGCTATTTAAACATGCAGGTGTCTGCTTAAGATGAGCAGATGTTTTCTTCATTGATGCTGAGCATTTTCCATCTTTATTTCTAGCTTGTGTTCTGAATTTACATTTCTATATAAACTTGCAGGATAGTCCGTTAGTGATAGAGTGCTTTAACTTCAACAGCAATGGCAAGCATGATCTAATTGGGTAATTGTAGATCTTATTTTCTTATTTTCCTTTTCCTTCGGACATTTGCCAATGTGGCTTCTTTTTTCTTTTTTGGTTTTATCAGAAAAGTCCAGAAGTCACTAGCAGATTTGGAGAAGCTTCATTCTGGAAGGGAAGGGGAAAGCTTATTTTTGCCAACTCCAGTTGGGCATGATTTCCAAAACAAGGTTACACTATATGAACTGCAATTATTGCATAATGAAATTTTTTTGTGCTTAGCTTTATTTTACTAATTTGCTAAGTTTGATGCAGGTATTAAAAAGCAAGCTTTTTGTGGACCAATTCTCTGAGACTGTCCAACATACCTTCCTGGATTACCTGGCTGCGGGTTTTGAACTGAACTTCATGGTGGCTATTGATTTCACTGGTACTTTCCAGTTTACTTGGGCTAATGTTACAATAGACAGAATTTTTCCTATAGACATGGTGTTTTTCTTTCTAAAAACTTTTAGGAGATCAAATAATCAAGTCTGGTTGTCAGTCATGCCATGTATGGATTTATTTTTATTTGTCTTGGTCTTCCTTTTTATCTGCATTTGAGTTATGCCCATCTATTAATATGTCAATTTTTTATGCTAAAAGATCAATTCTGCCTTGAGGCACAAAGGCATAATTGTGCTCTAACCTTTTAGTCATCAATGGGCACGTTAACATTTTTGATAATCTGCAATGGATACTTACAAGCATGCCATGCACTTGGACACTCTCGCTTTGCATTTCACAGCATCTTGCAATATGGAGAGTTTTATCATCTTTATGTTGAATATTTCAAAAGATCTTTAGTTCTGGCTTTTTCATCGTGTCTTTGTGTAGTCCTTATCTAAGTTTTTGTTTTATGCTCAGTTGGAAAAGTGACCCACGTGTGCTTTGTATTTTAGAAATTGTTCATTTAAATTCTTGTATTGTCAGCATCATTCTTGATGGGGATAGTGACACTAGTGATCTATGTATTTTTAGCAATTGTTTAATTAGATCCTTGTAGAATCATTATCATCATCATGAACAGTCTCTATGCTCCCTATATTTCTGATCAGTCCCTCAACGCCTAAGTTTATATTCAAATTTTAAATTCATCTCACGGTTAACTCTGGTGATAATATGGCATGTTTTGCTGTTTAAGTTTATATGAGATTGAAATATGTTATGGCAAATATTTGATATGTAGGAGTTCCACTGGCCAAATTACAGTGAGGTCTAAATCCTTCATTTACCTTAAGTACTTGTTGTTACATATAGGCTGCACTAAAATTTGGCCACTTGCAGTCCTTTGTATCAAATATTAGCCATGTCTCTTTTTCAGTGTTTGCTTTTTAAGTTTAACGAGAAAACATGTGACATCATCAATGAAGTTAATTGAGGGAGTATGACCATAAAATCTGGACTACAGGGACTTTCTTGGATTAAATATAGTGTAGTGAATTAAACAAGCAAATTTTAAGAATACAAAGATCATTACTGCTATTGTCCTTTCTTGTTTCTTTTTGTTTCCTTTTCCCACTAGCTAGTTTAACAAGTTGTGTAAGATGAATCACTCAAAACTTGCTGCACAAACATAGGTCTTAGGTGGTTTTTCATATTCTTACATCTTAATTCTTACTTCTGGTCTATCAGCTTCAAATGGAAATCCCCGCCTCCCTGATTCCTTGCATTATATCGATCCATCAGGACGGCTGAATGCGTACCAGAAAGTATGAAATGGATCTCTTCAATAATTTTTTTTTCCTTTTCTTTTTGGTACCCAAGAAAATGTTATGCTTCTTTTTCCCCAGGCAATCTATGAGGTTGGGGAGGTATTGCAGTTTTATGATGCAGACAAGCGCTTTCCTGCCTGGGGATTTGGAGCACGGCCCATTGATGGTCCAGTTTCTCATTGTTTCAACTTGAATGGAAGCAGTAACTACTGTGAGGTGAGTAGTTTCTAGCATAAATTTACTTTCAATTTCTTGTATGCTATAATCTCTTACTCTCTGTGCCATGATATTAACCAAATATCATTGTCTCTCAGGTTGAAGGAATCCGAGGAATTATGATGGCCTATACCAGTGCCCTTTTTAATGTTTCTCTTGCAGGGCCAACACTGTTTGGACATGTGATTAACAAAGCTGCACTAATTGCCAGCCAATCTCTTGCCAATGATGCTCGAAAATACTTTGTTTTGTTGATAATCACGGTAAGATATAGTAAAAAAGAATAAATAAAGAGATGGTTTTTCCTAGCAGCCAGCTGAAGTTTATATAAACATTCCTGAAGATGTATGTAATTGGCATTCATAGCCAGCATTCACACCCTTTTATTGTTCTTTTATGGATTTCTCTTTTTGAAGGACATTTATCGTACTAATGTAGCTGAATTTTTAACCTTTTTTTTTTTTCTCTTTCTTTCTCATAACAATAGGTCTTCTATATTCTTACTAGAAAAGGGTTGCTAATCTTTGCACTGCTTCTGATACTTGTTAATTTTGCTCTAGGATGGAGTAGTAACTGATCTCCAAGAAACCAAAGATGCCCTAGTAAAAGCATCTGATCTCCCATTGTCTATCCTCATTGTTGGAGTTGGAGGAGCTGACTTCAAAGAAATGGAGGTAGATATTACTTATCCCCTTCTATATCCATTTGAGGGAGAGTGATCTCTTGATAAGTCTGGGTACTAATCCTTTTGTTGGCGGTACTTGACTAGAAGATTCAATCGGTTTATTATGTAACCAAATCTCTTTTACAGATTTTAGATGCAGATAAGGGAGAAAGACTTGAAAGCTCAACCGGACGTGTTGCCTCACGGGATATTGTTCAATTTGTTCCATTTAGAGATGTACAGAGTAAGTCATCTAGTCAGTCGAAAGGTACAACGTGAACACTGATTAAACATGCTTTGGAAACATTTTCTTGTCAAGAATATAACATTGTTGTTCACTTGCAGGCGGAGAGATTTCTATTGTTCAAGCACTTCTAGCAGAATTACCAACTCAATTTTTAACCTACATGCGAAGCAGAGATATTAAACCAAGCACTTGATTTTGTAAAGCATTGTACATATCAAAATTATTCTTCTGTTTTCGGTGTTTTTTCACGCCTCGACTTTGCCTCTTGTCAATGCCACCATGGTTTTTTAACGAGGCAGCTTGTACCCAAGTCGTGCATCAAAGTCTCTTCAGAGACAACAGATGGATATATTGCGTTATCACGTTGGATTGGAGATTGATCAGGTCAACAAAGACTTTGCCGTTGCGGCTGTCTGCTATCTTGGCCATACGGCTGACAGACAGCACATTCTTTGTCATGTCCACCATGGGTTGTAGAGAGACGGGATTGGCAATGGGGGCAGCTCCCCCACCAAGAACTCCTATAACTATTCGGTACAATCATGTAACTACCATAAGTTGAAGGAAAGATATGAAGTGTTACATAACTACCAATTTTCCTTGAGAAAATTTATAATACTTTCTACATTTTGGTAGTAAAAATAAATTATATGTTGTGTGAGTGCCTTATGAACAATTTAGTTATTTCTCCCCTGGGCTTGGAACCAGCTGTAAAAGCAGCACCAAAGAATCAATGAGCTTGTCTGCGGATGCAAGTTAGACTTAACGTGAAGAGCACTGATTGATCAGAATTTCATCTCCCCCATTCTTGGGGTCAGACAAACATGTGTAAACGGTTGTTCATCTGATAATATTGCTACACGATGAGATTGTCAATGTCATGGAGCCTAATGTGCTGGGCCCATGTGGCCCAAGAATTTGAAACCCTGCCTGCTATGAGACTGGCTGTTGGCCCATAGAAAGGAAAACAAAATGAATCCAAACAAAGCAACAATATGTAATATTATCAAAATGGTATATATTTCATTTTGAGAGGTCAATGTCGAGGGAATCTTGATCCATGTAACAGCTGACATACTAAAGTTACTTGTTCATGAAGTAGATAGAAATAAAATAGAATAATTATTACGTAAGAATAGAATGCGGTAGAAATAAAATAAAATAATTATTACATAATTTAGTATAACGAGTAGAATATAATAGAAATAATTATTATCACTTATTATAATATTTAATTAGTAATAATAACTTTGAAAAAAGAAAAAATTAAAAAATTAAAAAATAAAAAAAACTCTTTATTATATATATGATTATTTATTTTTATTTTATTTTTTAAATATTAATAATTATAATTTAATTAAACTATTAAAAATTAACAGTTTAAATATTAATATTTTATTATAATTTAATCATTAATATATTAAATACTAATATTTTATTTATTATTTTCTATTATTATGATTAAAATATTAATAATTTTAATTAATTTCCAAATTTAAAATATTAATTTTATAATATGTAATTAAAAACTAAAACTTTTTATTATAATAATAGTTATTTTGTTAAAACAATAAAAATTCGCTTTATATAATTTAGTAAATTTTATACCAAAAGACAAATATAAACAATTTTTTTCTTTTTTAATTATTTAATTTTTATTTTCTTTAAAATTTTAAAAATTTAAAATTTAATAGTTTATTATTAAAATATTAGTATAATTTTTTATATTTTTCTCTATTTGCATTTTTATTTTTTATTTATGCTTTAATTAAAATTTAATATATTAATAATTTAATAATATAAACATTAATATTTTTAAATATTAATTTTTTATAAATTATAAATAAATTTTTAACTTTTTTATTTTAATTTTTTCCCTTTTTCCTTTCTTCTGCTCCATGGTCAGCCACCGAAAATGTGGTCGATGTAAGGAAACATCGATTTTGGAGCAAGATGTGGTCAAATGTGGCCACTAGGATGCCAAATCGGTGTTTCTTGCAACAGGATCTAGCTGTGGGGATATGGACGAGAAACAACAGATCAAGTGCTTTCCGTGGCCAGATCAGGCCGCGGATCTCAAATCCAGTGACTCCTCAGTTGAATTTTGCCGAAAAGTACTAAATTAAAACTTTTCAACCATATTTGGTCGTGAAACTGTTGTCGCGACCACCATCTGTCGCTACCATAGTCATCTCCAATGATGAATGCAAGTTAGAGAGAGAATGATAGAGGCAAGAATGTGAGAAGAGAGAGAAAAAGAATTTTATGTTTAATAAAAAAAATGAAAGAATTTGTCATTTTTTGTTCTATCGCAGAATAGAACGTAAAGACAAATAGAGTCTTATTCTTATTATTCATCTATAAATATCCAAATTTTGATTCCTAATACCCCATAGATAGTTCAAACTCTATAGGAGCAATAATCAATTTTCGCTCCAATGGTTTGTAGAGGAACCTTACCTTCTCAGATCCATTCAACCAGTGCGATTTCTTTTTCGTCGATGCGCTTGGCAATTTGTATTTGAATTCCTTTTGTATCCGCTTGCTTAGTTAATTCAATAATCTTTTTCATTGCCTTTCGAAATGAAACTCTATTTTTTAATTGTTCGGCTATAAATTCTGTAAGAATATTAGGGTGCCTGTTTGGATTTGCAATTCTTGTAATAGCAATGTTGAGTTTTCTGTTCATACAATTAAGTTCTTTTTGGGAAAATGAGAAAAAAAAGAAGTATTTATATGTTTAGGGTTGTAATATTTCATAGTTAAAAAGAGTATTTTAGTCTTATCAATTTTGAAAGTTATTCCCCATCCATGATATAGCAAATACCATGGGCAGCTGGGGTTTAGTTAAGCTTGAGTTTTAACCATTTTTAAGGAATAACTAATATTAAAGTATAGCTATTCTTTTTGACAATTGCTTACCAAACAAGGGTAAAATAAAAACATGGGAATAGACAGGCAATAGCACCAAACATGTTATAATTTGTTTATATAACCAAAAGGGAAAAATGAAAAGTAGTAAAAACGAAAACAAAATCAATTAATAAAATGTATTGAACTTTAAAGAGTAGATTACACTTGAGCATTTAACTAATTGGTTAATACATGATCATGTGCTTAAAATGTAAAGTTTGAATTCTCCTCCTCCTCCAAATTCAAAAAATAAAAAATAAAAATTAAAGAATAGACTTTTGATATGGGTGTGGGTGTAAGGTGATGGCGAGTCTTAAATTGGGCTGAATTGAAATCAAATTCTACACGATTGTCTTTATTTCAAGTCAACTCCATTTGGAAGAAAGACCATAAAATGAGAAAAAGAGAGGTTGAAACTCTATTAATTAAATTAAAAATTATGTAATAATTATTAAATTAAATCATAAAAAAAGCCTTTTTTTCCACTCTTGTATAGGAAGACATGAAGGTGACTCTTATCGGCCATCCAACATTCCAACTAATTCCAAAATCAATGCTTTTGTTTCATGGGCCTTTGGCTCCTTTACTGTTCCTGATCCGGATTTCATATTGATTTGGTTTCAACTTTCAAAGTCTCCAACAACCAAATTTTGATTTGAGTTGACCACATACTGTTGTACTTGACTGGGAGCTGAAGTGGGGGGTTAAATATATAGATTCTTGGTATCATTATTTTTATCTTCAAAAAATAAGTTATTTTCAAAAATAATTATTTTTTTAATTGGGATGATTTTTTTTACTCTTAAAAAATAAGCTATTTTTAAAAATAATTCTTTTTTATTTTATTTATTTTTAATTTAAAAAAAAAATTTAGATAAAATTATCATTAATAAAATCTTTTTATATTTAAATTACACGATATGAAATTTAAGTCGACTCAGAAATGACAATTAAAATAGTTCCACCAAGAGAAAGTGCAGCCACAATTGCAAGCATGAGGAGGAGAAGAACGACAAGCTGTGCAACCTTCGGAGTGGTTGTGGGGACTATGCTTCAGTTTTACACAGATGATGGACGAGGGCTTAAGATCTCCCCAAATGTCGTGTTTGTCATGAGCATTGGTTTCATTGCTTTTGTTGCCATTCCCCATATCATGGGCAAGTTGTACTTTGTTTGTAAGGAGTCTTGAAAAGTGTATTAACATTAACAAAATTAAGTTTCAATCTACTAATTTTTAATTTTACTTCGATGGATTCGATTTCTTTTTTTTTTTATAATACCAATATATCTTATTTTTTTTACTAAAAAAATAAATAAAATGACCAAAAACCTAATTATCTAAATTAGAGGATTTTAGATAATATCTTTTTGTCCAAATCCATTTCATCTATTAAATAATTTTTCAATATATATTCATTTTCATGTCAAATTTCTTTTTGATTTTAAACTTTTATTTTTATCGTGAAAGTGTTTAACTCCAAGAGTTTATGTCCTATTGAAATACAAGATAGAGAACAAGTTATACGTTATATTTAAAAAATGTTGTTATGACATGTTATGTTTTAAAAAAATTATTACAGTTGAAAAAAAAGTTGTTACACGTTTTAATTCTAAGTGTTTATGTTGTAGTAAAATACAAAGGAGTAAGTTATACGTCATATTTAATAACAAAAAAGAAAAATAAATGACACTGTAAGTCTAAGCAGATGTTACACACCAAAACTTCAGGAACAAATGTTACATGTTAAGGTCAAAGTTTCAGCACCAAATGTTACATTCTAAGGCTAATATCATCAGATGTTACACTCCAAAGTCAAAGCAGAAGATATTACGCACTAAAACTTCAGTAGCAAATATTACATGCTAAGGTCAAAGCTTCAGTGCCAAATGTTATACGCCAAGGTGAAAGCTTCAGCATCAGATGTTACACGCACCAAAGCCAAAGCAGAAGATGTTACACGCCAAGGTCAAAGCTTCGGTACCAGATGTTACACGCCAAAGTTTTCTTCTTCCCATTAATGTTACACACCAAGGTATGAATTATTTTGTTACATGCTAAGGCATGTTCTATCAGACTTGGATTACGGAAAAACTCAACACCAATAAACTTAAGAACCTGTTGTTACTCACTATGCCATACTTTTTGGTTTGCAGATCGACGATTGAGGGTTTTGTGAATATAAACTAATAAATCCAAAATATATTATTACGTTCCATGTTATACTTTTTGGTTTGTAAATCAAGGACGATTTGGTAAGATGACAAGAGATAGAAAGAGATAGTAATGATGGTAAAATTAAGAAGAGCTGAATGATGAGAGAGAAAAATAAAGAGCACAGTAAAATGGGAAGTACAACAGACGAATGGCGAGAGAGAAAAATTGATAGCATTAAATTTGTTTGAAATTGTTTTAAGGGCATTTTTATCATTTGATGACTAACTTTGACTAAAAATAGTTAAATTTATTATGATGGTTATTTTTGAAATCACCCTATCAAAAAGGTTATTCCGCACAAGCACCTAAGCATTTGTTTTATTGGTTAGTGCATGAACCCTTTACCTAAAGAGTAAGGTTCAAATCCTCTTTTCTCCAATTATTAAAAAAAAAGATTATTTCTTACAATTTTCTCTCAATTCTTTCATTGTGAGTGAAGTGTTTGGTTTGAAAAGAATATAAAGGTTTATTATTTTCATTAATTTTTGCCTTAGGTTACACGCCATCAACTTACATTAATTCTTTCTTTCTTTATGAATTGATATATGTATATAGTAAGAGCTTCACATGTGAAACCTTTACCTCCATTTCTTACTTTTTTTTTCCATAAAAAAATTATTATTATAATATATTTAATTAAATTCTTATATTTTTTTAAGTCAAATAGATCTTTATAATTAATAGTTGACTATCATTATTTGTTGTTTTATGCTACGTAATATTAACATAATATATTGACATGTCATAAGAAATGATGATATGACATAATGAGATGGTTACGTGAAATTATTCATTATCTACATCAACGTCATATAAATGTCACATTAACATCATGTGGACATAAAATAACAAACGGTATTTTGACTAATAACAATTAATCAATCGTTAATCATAAATGATTTATTTAACTCATATTTTAAAAATATAGATATTGGATTAAACATAATAAAAAATAAAAAATTATTTAAATTTTTTTAAATAATTTAAGAATTTTTTAAAACGTTATACTTTTTTTTTATAGGTTCATTAATTAAGTTTTGGACTGCATCCAAACATTTGGTTCATTGGTTGGTATACAATCTCTTGACTTAAAGAGTAAGATTTGAATCCCCCTCCCCCAAATATATAAAAAAAATTGGACTATTTTTTAAAAAATACCCTTTCATATATATATTTTGTAGTCTCATATTTATTTTAGTGATAGAATATGAAATTGAAAATCTTTAAGTTGTAACTATTGAGGCAATCCAATTAATACTAGGCCTGGCAGTTTAGAAGCTGGTCTAGTCAATTCATTAATTGTGCTATAGGTTGGGCGACTCTAGTTTCTGCATTTACACCTATACTGATCTTTATTATCTGCTACTTCTGAAATAATTAACAACTTCACTCTTCATTGACGGAAGTCATATAGTTCAATTAGTTAAATTAAATAATTAGGGCCCTAAATTTAGCTGCTTTAACTCTCATTAAGTCTTGACCTCACCATTTAAATGTCGCTTAGATTGCCTAAACTTCAAATTTGAGCTTACTTCACATGTCCTTTTATTTATTTAATTTTTAAAATGAAAAGCCTTTGCTTAAATCTTTCTCTCTAAAGTTAATAATAAATAAAAAATATTATTAATTTATTTATTTTGTACAAAAACGGAGAAGAAAAAGAAAAATTAAGGCAGCGTGGGGCTGTGGGTATTTGTAGGGACGGGAGGGGGGAAACGTACTAATAAGTAATAACCATCTACTATTATAAATAGGTAATTTATAAGAAGTTATTAGCCATTGTCTTCAAAATAAAAATAATAAAATATAGAATAAAATATTTTCAATTTCTTGACTTTTAGTAATAATTTTACGTAAGTTCATTAGTTTTCAAAATGAATAGTTCATTTCAAAAGAATATTTTTCACTAAATACATAAATTTAGCTGTTAATCCATTGTTAATATTTTTGTTAGATTAATGATGTGACAATATTAAAAAAATAATTTTATTTTTTATTAATTTAAAAAATTACTACATTATATAAAATATAATTTTTTCCTTCGCTAAGCACTCCCTTGAGTTTTGACCCTGTCAATACTAAATATCAAAAACTAAAGAGAGAGTACATTCCCTAGATCCTTGCTTCGGCTCCTCTAGCGACCACAGGGGTGGGGTGTGTAGGGGTGGCCGATCGGGAGGGCTGTCGAGGGCCTAAAAAAATAGTGAAAAAGTGGTAGAAAGAAAGAAAGAAAGAAAGGTAATTTTGATATTTTACATTTAGTTGTTAACACTATTTATACTTTTAGGATAAATAGTTTATTTTAAAAATTAATAGATCTACGTAAAAGTATAATTAAAAGTTAAGAAGTGAGAATATTTTATTTTAAAATATAATTATCACATTATGCAATGCCTAACTACTTAATTATATGTAGTGCAGAACTATCATGGTTAATGCTCATTATTACCCAAGTTATATCAACAAGAAACTCTGAAATAGTTCTTTAAAAAATTAATCAGGAACATTATTTAAATTTATTTTATTTCATTATGGTATATGATTAAGTGCTGGTAAATAATATCAGTCATATGTTATCTATCACTTCTAGTTTCCATATATGATTTTTTAATTATTTTAATATACATTGAAGGGATTATATATGTGTGATATACGGGAATGTACTCTCTTTTTAGTTTTTGATATTTAGTATTGACAGGGTCAAAACTCAAAAACTCTCACTTCCTATAATGAAGAGGATACCACAATATGGTCATTGCCTAAGCTATTTTAGGTATTTATGTACATAAAACGTGTCTAAATGTCTTTCTTCTTACATATTTAGAGAATTGACTTGCATTTTTATGTATTGCATCATATCTAATATTTTTATATGATTTATCTTCCGTTTGTGTGCACAAATATATAATTTGCCGCTCTTATATATATTAAAAGATGTTTTTAAATCCTACAAATTAAATGAAGTAAGATTCATGCACTCTTTGTTCTTGGGAAAAAAAAAAAAAAAGAAAGAAAGATTCATGCAATGCTAAGGCCTGCTACATGCTATAGTAGAGCAGATAAAATTGATGGTTAATATATATAACAGATACTAAATTAACTAATTTAAATATATATGAACATTGGTTACGTAATTCTTACCTTAAAAGCAAGAGAGGTCGAATCCCTTTTTTCAATTAAAAAAAATTAATTTAAAAAAGTAAAGAGTGGAGAGAGAAAAACAGGGCTATAAATGTTGGATAGAGGCTTTCAGCATTGTCAGCTATCTTCATCCCTTGTTCACACTTTGTCTGAAAGCACATATAAAATCCCTAGCTACAAAACATAATTCCTTTCTCCCACTCTTCGCCACTCCCACCTGCCCTAGCTAAGTCATATATATGCATACAATTTTGCTGCTTCTTTTCCCTTCATTTCTTGTGCCTTTTGTTGATCGAGTGTCCGTCTTCCATGTTTATTGATTTGATTAGGCTGAGAAACTATTCTTGCTTTGTTGCTTTTGATATATATATATAGCAAAGGCATATATAAAAGGGGAAAACCCAAAGACTTATAAAGTGGATCCAAGACAAGGGAAGAGGCCACTTTCACCTGATGAATCGGAAGAGAAAGAGGAAGATCATATCTTCCCTGTCTACTCGGCTAGGTCTCAACAAGACATGAACGCTATGGTTCAAGCCCTAGCTCAAGTTATTGGAAACAACAACAGCAACAACAACAATAACAGCAACCCATTCCAACCGCATGATCAACACCCTACGTACCAATCTGACACTGCTGGTCAGCAAAACCAATCCCAGGATCAAGGTATATATGTGTTGGTTCCCATCTCTTTTTATTAAAGCTTTTCTTTTGGTGATTATTATCTGATTATCATTAACACTTGCAAAACCCTTCTTAATTACTATATTTTTCTTTAAAAAGAAAAAGACAAATGATTGAGAATGGATTTTCATATGATTGCATGTCTTCTAAGGGTATTCCGTACTTCCAAGTTCCACGAATAACACATTTCTTGCTTTGTTTTTTTGTTCTTTTCCAAACCAAGATTTATTTATAAAAAGAAAAAGAAAAGAAAATAGAAACTATGGATGTTAATTTGTGCCCACAGGAAGATGATAAAGTCTAAATGGTACAGATTTTCACTTATTTTGTAGCACAATTTGCAGGATTTTTTTTTTTGGAAATTAACTTATATTAGCCTCTTTAATGCGTTCCCTCACTCTAATTACCTATTCCTATAATTTTAAAATTTTCAGTGACCTGCCATTTGCCCTTTTAGGCTCTTCCTTTCTTTCTTTGCGGCCTGGTTGGTGGAAGATTTCAGATTAGAGAGTCTTTATTCATGTACTCACTTAGCATCTTTTTTCATGTGTCGTGAATGTGAAGTTATTCTTTCACTCTTTCTTTTTCTTTTTTTTAATCACAAACGAAAAAAAAAAGAAGCATAAGTTATATATCGTCTGATCGTTTACCTTAAAAATTGAATGTGTTGAAGGGAACGTGAGGAGAAGACATTATAGAGGAGTGAGGCAAAGGCCATGGGGGAAATGGGCAGCTGAAATAAGAGATCCAAAGAAGGCTGCTCGCGTTTGGCTTGGCACCTTTGAAACGGCTGAGGCTGCTGCTTTAGCTTATGATGAGGCAGCTCTTAGGTTTAAAGGAAGCAAAGCTAAGCTTAACTTCCCAGAAAGAGTTCAAGGAAGATCGGAATTAGGTTTTCTGACAACCCGAAGAGATGTGGAAAGGGCGGTGGCTTTACCTCCTCCTTTTCCACCTCCTTCTCAAACAACGTATCCCAATCTCTCTCAGTACGCACATCTTCTTAGCGGGGGATCAGGCAATGCTTTAAACTATGCTTTGCCAGGTGCCCACGGAGCCAGTCCTTTCACTTCACACGCCACTCTATCTTCATCTTCATCTTCATCTTCCACAACGTTAACATCCCAACAACAACAACAACAAGACTACTTTGGGGGATTTTTACTGCAGTTCGGTGGTTCATCGGCTCCAGGTTCGGACCCTCCTACGAATAGGAGAGATTATGATTATTACTATTCAAGAGAATAGTTCCGGGTATGAATATATATATCCAGCTGGTTTATCTTTGGGGAAGAGCAACTTTCTTAGATGATCTTTTGGGGTTTTTTTTTTCTTTCTTTTTCCTTGCATTTCATTTCCTCTATTTTCTCGTGCTCTGTTTAAATATTTATCAACTTTTTTTGTTCAAGGCAATCCAGAACCGTTTGTTGTGATGAAATTTAAAGGTGTTCCAGTTAGAGCATTATCGGTTTTCAACATGTTCTTTATTCCAAGCTATCTAAAATAAAAATAAAGAGAGAAGAAAAATAACACTATGTATAGGTTAGAACTTCAATATTAGAACAAAAAAAAAAGTGGAGTGAATTAATAAAGGGAGAGAAGTACATAAACTTCTCTTTCTTTTACGTCCAAGAAATCTATAGTCGTCGTACAACAAGTAGTGGAAGCTACTTAGCTGATCCATATGTAAGCAAAGTGTATTGAAAGTAAATTCACTACAAACTAGAGCGTAATCCTCCGCCTTTCAATTAGTTGAATCTCATTTCTTTTCTTGCTTTTAAAACGTTTGGCATTGCTCTTGTGCTGTTCCCTTATCTGAAACGTTAGAGGTAGGTTACTCTTACTGTACAGATAGGGTACTTATATACCAACTCCTAAGTATATATTATCTAACCGCAATTATTATTAAAGCTTTTGAAATGTTGAAGAATTTAATTAAGCATTAACGATCTCATTTTGTCAAACATAAGAGTTAAATGCTCACCTGATATATAAATATATACATCCATGTATGTATGTATGTATGTATGTATGTATGTATGTATGAAATTTCAATTTGGGCTTCTTGAACTTTAAAAATGTACAAAAAGAAAGAGGAAAAAACAGATGGAGAAGAAAAAAAAAGGAAGCAAGCATGCATGCAAAATATGAAAAGGATGGATAAATAATTAATATATAGGAAAAACCATAGATGAAAGGCATAATGATGAGTTAAGGAGCGTTAGAGAACAACTTTGTGGAGACCTTGGAGATTGAAAAAATTAATCTGGGAATTTTGGTATATGTCAATTTATGAAGGAAGTTATCATAATTTCGTATATGTAAGGGAAGAGCTTAAAAGCAGGAGGATTTGGGCTGATTTCGTAATTATATCGGGAAGGGGTGAGAAATCGTCAAATCTGAAATGCCTTCTGGAAGTCTCCGAGGGTCACAAAATTCGGCCGTGATTGAAAGCAGCGTGGGCTTCGATATGGGTTGACACGCTTTCTGGCCGTGAACTGCCAAGAAACTTTGACGGGCCCCAACAACAATTTCTGGCTAATACTAAAGCATTTCACTTTGAAATTCTTTCTACAGGCACAATAAATAAATAAATAATAAAGTCTTCTACCAATAAAAACAATCATTTGTCAAAATCAATAACATATTCATATTTTAGACTTCGGGGGAGTTCACATTTCAATGAATTTGACTATATATATATATATATATTAATTAATTAGATTATTATATATCTCAATATCCTGACAATCCCTTTGATCAGTCAGCTAGGGTTGTGCAAGTTTTGTTTGTTCTAAAAGGTTTCACCATTAAAGTTAACTAAGTCATGTTCAAATACACAAAAACGTTCAACTAAGTTTCCAAGCATGATGCGTATATATAAACAGAAAAGTTGAAAAGTGACAAAATGGAATTTTTTTATTTATATTTTTTAAAAACTTTTTTCATTTTCTTACATCTATACCTAATATTAAGTTAATGAGTTGGCCAATTGGCCATTATGAAACTGACAGCGGCTTTGAATTGTGATGAGATTGAGGTTGGACTTTTTTAATATTTTCCTTGACCTTGTATTTATGGTGGGTGGGTTTATATCTAATGGGCTGTAGCTTCATGTTTGGACCTTGTAATGGAGAGTTCATGTTAGTAGAGTATTTTGTTAGTTTTATAATTTTATAATTTTAATTAATTCAATTTTTATAAAATAATTGAAATTGATTGAATTGTAATAAAAAATAAAAAAATTAAAATTGATTTATTTTAGATTAATTGGGATATTTTTTAGAAACTTTTTTAAAATATTAGTGATATTTTTTAATATAAAATATATAATATATTTAAAAAATATATTATTACTGATAGATTTTTTCGGTCAGTTTGATTGTAAAATTTGGCAACCATAAATCGATTAAAAAAACTGAATTAAATGGCATTCTTAATGGTTTTGGATTTTTTGTATGAAAAAAAATTAATTTTAGGTTTTTCTTTATGTGTCGTTTATTTTATATTTTAAAACAAAGTAAAAAAGATTTAAGTCTTTCGGCGAAAGAAAAATAAAGATAAAGGAGAGAAAAGAGAATTGAAAAATATGAAACTAAATTATCAATTCTATTATTCTATTTTTAATTTATAGCTGTTTCATTTTTAGATATTATTTTTACAAATGTTTATAATTTAGAATAATTAATTGTTTAAAAATTGTCCAATATAAATATTTATTGATTTGTACTTTTAAAAATAATAAAAACAGCAGTTCGCGCAGCGAAGTGCGGGGATTTTATATTGTTCGGTACGAGTGCATTCACACAAACAAACACGTGTTTAAAGCTTATTAAACCACGTTGGTATATGGGTAGAAGACCAAGCTTTTCATAATTATCTTGCACAACTCTTAATCAAATACTGGTATATGGCCCGGAAGATACAGGACTGTATTACTTTAAGAAGAGGTTTATTAATTATTTAAATATTTAATTTAATTTGGTGGTTTGAAGTATATGTTGCGAGTTTAATAAACGGTGAAAAACTTAAATTTCTATATAAAAAATTTATTTCAATTTCACTGATGTAAAATCTGTAATAATATATATGTTCAAATCTTGAAAATAAATAAAATAAAAATTTTAAAATTTGAAAAAGGCTATCTCTGGATATGCAATGAATTTTTAGATGCACTGAAAAAAAAAACATATATATGGAATTAATGAGTTTATAAGGAATTTATATAAAAAGATAAAAGTTTTTAGACATATTGTATAATATGCTTAAATGTCATGTGAGGTATAATAAACACTTTGAATATTTGATAATTATAGGAATACAGAAACACGTGTGAGAGAGAGAGGAAGTGTGTCTGGGGATGTACGTGTCAGTGAAAAAGTTGGATTTAAAATTATATCTTTAAATATAAAATAGAAAGAAAATAAAAAGGCAGTCATGCGCAGGGGCTTCACCCATAGAATCAATAAACAACTAAAAGCTAAGGAGAAAACGAGCTAGTTTCAACAATTAAATGAGTAAAGCTTTGAGGTAAAGTTTAGACTCAAGTCACTTCAATTTATCAGTTAACCTAAACCTACCTGTCTCGTGTATTTGCCAAACTAGTTGTCCGGCAAAATGCATTGGAATGCTTACTTTTGTGACGCTCTTGTTGCTTTCTTTGTTTCTACTCCTCAATTATTCTGAAATTCTTTTTGCTTTTCGGCACCGGCCTTTCGAAAGTTTGAAAGCGTGGAATGAGAAGTAAGTAAAATGTTCCTTGGCACCTGGCATGGCTTTTCGGCGCCCAAGTATGGAAGAAGAGGAGCCCACCTTTCCTCTTTTCTTATGGAGAGAAGCCTAACTTTCACATTCTAGTTCCATACCATTAATCTTTTTCAGAGGAAACTATTACCATCCCCCCCAAAAAAAGGTGAAATAATTGGTGGGCAGAAGGACAAAATGTCTTTACTTGGAAGGAATTATTTCATCCGTGGGAGGAAAACATCATTAGAACAATAACTCTTTGCGACCCCTCCACAAAGAGAATTTAGAAACGGAATAATTAAGTGTTCCAACATGTTATCAATTAATACAAGATCAGATCTATGACAAAATTAAACAAATCGAAAGGTCTTAATAAGAAACTGTTTGAACATCTTATAAGACAAAACAATTCAGTAAATGTAAATTATTTAATACTAGAATCAAACTTAAAAATTAATAGCACTAAAATTAGATTAAAATCACACCCAAGACAAAGCATTAAAGGTCATCTATATCAACCACCACACGGAATAAATACCAGCAACATCAACATAATATTTAATATATTAGAGCTGTAATAACAATTGAAAATCAACATCGATGTCTCTGCCATATCTAAAATGATTTACTAATCAATATTTTTAGATATTAAGTTTGTCATGATGGTTTCAAATGTTTCAAAGTTTTATTGGATACACTAAAATTTGTGAGTTTCATAATATATATGGCTTCTTGATTGCCAAAAATTAATTCAGAGAAGCCAAGTTAGTTTTTGTGGATGAGGAAGCTGTCTGATATAATCTTAGAATGGACCTGATAGATCATCTTTTATATACATTATTATTATTATTCTACTTAATTGTCACAATTAATTTTCTTTATGTGTTTAATTAATAAGCTCATTTAATATATAAAAATTTACACACAAATTATTCATTCCTATCTAATATTTAAATTTTCCATCTTAAAAGTTTTGAATTCAAAATTTATAAATATTGAAATGTCTCTTAGAAAACAAAATATTTTAACTTTAACTCGCGTTCAAGTATCATTTAGGTAGATTAACCATGTATTTGTATTAGCAAATGCGTTGACCACAAATACCTCAACCACTGATGCAAATAAAACAAAATCATTCACAATCTTAAAAATTTGTCTCAAAGCGAAAACTCAAGAAAGAAAAACAAGAACAAGAATGCTTGACGACAACGTTTTACTGGTATAAAACAAAAATGAATAAGAATAACTGCATAAGCCAACGGTAACTAAGAATTCCAAATTGCTAGTTGTGTGATCAATAAAGCCAAAAAGGACTGACCGGGTACCCAGTCTGCACGGCAATTATGCGTGTGAGAGCCGAGAAAGAAACTAAGCAAAATCAAGTTATGAGTAGATATAGACGGTGCTGAGGCTGCGCCACTCCACAGCCTAATTCTCGAGTGTGTCTGTCGGGTTTTCCTGTCAAACTTTGCGGCTATTGGTACATATTCATGCTTCTTCGTTGACTTTGACATATACTTGCTATAGTTCAGTCATTGTTTCACTAAATACGTAACGCATTGATTATGGAACACTGAACAATCAGGTGTACGCTACTCATCAGATCATCTCAAATTTATTATGGACAAAAAAATTTTGCGATTTTGGACCATATTTGTGATGCAGACACGGCAATTACTGGAATCCATGTTGTCATGATCGCTTTGTCACTCCTGTCAGGCGACGCGTTTCTCAAGTTTCTCAACAGATATAATCATCTCCGTGTCCTTTGAATATGTTTCGGTGCATGTCTATGCATGATGTATCCCATCTTCATCAAAAAGGCTTCCGGCAAATGTCATCCACTACCATAACAAAAGGCAAATGAAAAGTCATATCCAGCCCAATATAGAAAGCAGAACTCAAAGCAAAAAAGAAAAACATAAGACACCACTGCAGGATCGAGTTCCAAAGCCCAGTCTGGTCGTTGACGATTGTGTAAATTTTACCAGAGTCGGCACCACTGGAAATATATTATGTGAAGGTGGAAGAAATGACCCCACCGACACCTAACAATTAACTTGTTGGAGCAAAGTCACCTTTTTGTCCCTGACTTCCTGGAAGAAAGCATTCTTGTTTCCTCATTCCCTTGTCTGCTTGAAAAGAGAAGAACATCGTACCCAGATGCCAGAACACATTGCTGAATTTCGAACTAAAAAAATAGTCGAGTCCAAATAGTGCAGAATTGCCGACAGGCAACAGCTTAGCGCATATCTATAAGCCTTCCTGCCTAAGATAGGATACCGCCTATATTAGCCCGTATCATTCATTCTTTTTTGCACAAAATCCACCAGGCTCCTTTTTGTTTTAATGGCTGCCAAATCTATCAATTTAACGTGCATCCACAGTTCTACATTTATACTCGGATTGCTGATCACGATAAATGTTGCTATTATATTGTAAATAAAAGTTTATGTCGGGAATAATGGTTAAAAGTTATTGCTATCATTTCATTAATGGGATTACAGAAAATTGTTGCAATGCAACAGCTGGTATAGACTAAGGTTGTGCATACCAGCACAGGGTTAACACAAGAGGTGAAAAAGAATACTGATTATATGAGCTTATAGAGATCAAAAAGAATTTGGATTTGCTAAATTGGGTGATCAGCGTGGCTGTAACAAATTCCACCAATCATGCATCCATGGTTCCCTGAGCTTTCTTTTGGTAAACTGCTTCCAAACATTCTTTAGCTCTATGAACCTTTGACTGAAGGTAAAAGCTCCCATTCTTAGCATTTTGCTCAAACAAGTTGTCATATTTCTGCAAATAGCTCACAGAAAAGCTAGTCAGAACTACATAAAAAATGTGGCATGACAAATCACAGAATAATAAGTAAAATTGTCTAGGAAACCTGCAAGATTTCCTCCCATGATGAATGCTCTGTGACCCCTAAAATCTGCCTAGCCTCTGGTTCAGCCATACTTTTGCTTGCTCTCCTGATATTCTGCACTGTTTCTTGAGCGATACCAGATTTTGAGGCATCTGCATTTCAATCAAGCACAAAGTAGATATGTTCAATTCAAGGATTTCAGACAGAGTACAGCAAAATTCATAAATGCAAGATTACAATGATTATTATTAAAAAATAAAAACCCATAAACTGAACACTTCCAAACACTGACACAGTGGGAAGACATACTTGCAAGTGCTTGACGATATGCCTGAAACACAGCCCTTCCTAATATTCCAGAGCCCATCACAATCAAGTTTGCAAGAATTCTTGCAGCCTGTACAAATACATAAAAATTTAATTGTCTGTCTTGTCTCATAGCCTTTACCTGTTATTTTATTAATGATGTTTCCCATTTTCTTAAGAGTGTATGAACAAGCAAAGCACATACTATACCCAGTTGAGCCATTGAAGGTAACCAAATTTAAGGCCAACAATACAAGATATTACAAAACACCATCATGAAACCCAAAAAAATAAAAAAATCCTTTTAAGGTTTTCAACAAACTATCTCAGTTTCTTGGACAATATCGTAAAGTGCATAAACTATCAAAATGACAACATAAAAGGAAAGGTTAGTCATCCTAATGAGAACATGATAAGGAATTAAATCTCATCCGAACTGAGTACCCAAATCACATGACTCATAGCTTGATGATCAGAATGCACTAGTGATAAAGATGTTCCTGCTGTGAGATTGTCAAGAAATCTAAGATCTTCGTCCCCAAGAATTATAGCCACATTACCATGAAGTGCTCACCACAACTATTCTTAATAACACAACTCGAGTGAGCACAATATTCAATATGTGCATATAACATGAATACTTTCAAAGCAGCATAGAAAATATTTCGACAGCCATTTCCAAGGAGACAACCGAGTTACCGACAACATTCCCTCATTCACTTTTCAAAAATTCCAAGAGAGCCACTTCAGGGGCAAGAACAAGTGCCTCCCAACATGACACATCACTTTCTACTTGTCTAATCTTTCCAAGCATATGAGACATAACAACATAGCACCTAACAACCCTTAGAAAGTTTAAAATCAATAAAGCACCCAAGAGACTTATAGACCACATTATTAAATTTACAGTGTTTCTGAAAATGACATATTCCGGTGAAAATTTTATTATAAAATCAACAGAGTAAAGTACTTTAACAACCTCAAGAAAAAGAAATATATCGGAAATATGAAAATCAGGTGCAGAGTTATTTACCATTGCTGAAGATTTGAGCAATATATATTATTTATATATCCACCAACTGGAGGGGAGGTTGCCGTTGAAGATACTTCAGAATCCGCAGAGCCTACAACGGCAAAAATCGATCATGTTAGTGGAATCAAATGCGAAAAATTAAACTGATTATAAATTATCCTGAGGAAGAAAAGCAAATATTATCACTTACAGAAGGAGATATCGAATTAGAAATTCAATGGAGACAAAAGTTGAGGGGTTTTTGGTTGATGATTATTAGGGTTTTGAACAGAAAAGGGGTGAAAACCTGGAAATTAGGGGACTCTTAAGTTGGGCTTGTTATCGTAAGCCGACAACATCCCCATCGATTTCGATATCAATGTAGTAACTTGGGCCATCATGGGCTGAGCCGTTTTTGTAATTAGAATAGAGTGTGGGTTTTGGGAGGTAACATTAAAACGGCATTGAACAATTTGAGTTAGAGATGTTCACTTTCTGGGCCGGATTGGGCCAAACTATCCTTTTTAAAACCAAGCTCGAGTGTGACCTGGCCCATCAATTTAGTTATTCTTTTATTATTAAATAATCAAATATTATTTTTATATTCAATATTTTGTTTTAAAATAAAAAAAATATTAATTATTAACATAAAAATCTAGAAAAGATATTTATTTTTTAGAAGGAAATAAAAATAGTACATTTATATCAAAATATTGTATGAGAATTAAATTTTAATAACATCGCTTAATAAAATCAAAACACTGAAGATTACTAAGAAGTGTCATACCAATAGAATATTAAAAAACCATATTCGTAAGAAAATTTACTAGACAATTGGATTTACAATACATATGAATTATATTGACTTGTCCTTTCTTCTTTAAGAGATATTAAATAGCTAAAGTCAAAATCTGAATTAACATTTAGTTCATATGGTTCTATTTAAATCACCTAAGCAATGATTTTATTGTCCATAGCCAACATCACCTTACGAAGTCCCTCATCCCATGCCATCAACAAATGCCAATAATTATTTCATAATTCCGCTCAATATGTAGAACAATTACAATAATTTTGTTTCTTTTTCCAATCATTTATTATTTTTTGTTTAATTCTTATTAATGCAAAATATTTATAAAATCATAATTTTCTTGATAAAAAACTCAATAAAAAATCTACTCAATAGTTAAATTTCAATAGCATACCAAACAATTTTTATATAATAAATTCAATACTAGTTCAGAATAATTTTAGTTTATCAAACAACACCTAAATTAATTAAAAAAAGTTAAAAGTAAATTGTTACTAGATTATCCCAAAGTATTGTACAATAATATAGTCATTGCTTAGCAGTATTTGATTAGTGATGAGTCACCACTATTTTCCCGCTAATTTTTGCTTACCCCCAAATCCTAAAGGTGAGGTCAAATTAATCCAGCCTTGCTCTTCTATTCGTAACTGTCTTGTTTGTTTCCGTAACTTTTCCCAGCTTCACATGACAATCAAGTTGAATATATAGAGCTTAAAATTGATACAAACAGGGAAGCTTAATGTATTATGCTGCAATGGAGAGTGTTTTCATTCCACATCCATACAGTCTTAAAGATGTGCAATCATTCCTGAGCACAATTTACAAGCATCCGAAAGCAAACCCCAATTGAAAGATGTAAACAATTGAGTACTAAGAACTGAAACTTCTTCAGTACTGGAATATATATATATATCAGATCAGTTTGGAAAAGAGTATTTTATTGTCATCCTGGTGCTGATGGTGTTTCATTTTCTCACAGCATCAACTTTCTTTTGCTTGCGAGGCTTTTTGGGTTTGAGCTCCATTTCAGGCTCCTGTTAACCACCATCCACATCTGCTTCTTCAGAGTTTTCTTCATGAATATCACTGCTCCCTGACAGATCTTCCTGTGCACAAGCGGTTCCATTCTCACGGGGTTCCTCAGCAGAATTCTCGTTCTCTCCAATCTGCTTGGCAATCAGGTTCTTGAGCTCTATGTTTACCTGTCATAGTCAATACACATAAGCTAGCTTATCATCATACTTGATCATGTTGGGGTACAAACATGTATGTATGATTCTCCAATTTCCGATAAGAGAGTGTTAAAAAAGAAACTAGACTTCAAAAGATCCTAAAGGGCGTTTCAACCATGTTCAATGTTGTAGAGGTCAGGATTAAAGTACTTTTTCTTCCCTCTTCTCAGAAATCCACTGGAAAAATGAAGCAAAAATAAACTGCATTTTGGAAGTAAGAGCAAAATCCAATGCAATACCTTTAAGTTGTTCAAATATTCAGATAAATCACTTGGGCAAGAAGGGCACTTCAAGACATTTCTTTTTGACCGCAGTGGTCGTCCGCCTGCATTTCTCTCTCTTACAAGTGAATGGCCAGCAAATACACCTTCTAGACAAGACTTGCAAAAATTATGACCGCATGGTGTTGTTACTGGCATTTCCAGCACTTCCTTACAGATGGGGCAACCATATTCTGCAAAGAAAATTTTCAAAGTTAACATCAAATGAACGATCAATTCTAAAGTAAATGTATGATTTACATATTGCAAAAACAAATTATTCTATGTAGACATTTTTGCACAAAACTTGCCTCTACATCAAATTGTTCCTAAAACAACTCCAAACCAGATATTTATAGTCAATTTTCCAAATGTTAGAGCTATAGCAACAAGAGAAAAATGTAAACTATGCTACACCAGGTCATAACCAAATGAAAAGAATGCATGGTTAAACTAGTAGGCAGTACAAACTAACGTTTTTGAAGCCTCTTTTTAGCAGCTGCACTCTGTGCTTGCTTAACTATTATCCTTGACCTCTTCCTGCCAACAGAATTACCAGTATTTTCTTTTTGCTTGCTGATAGGTGGTGGTTTAATCCACTTCCAGCAACCATCAGCCTCCTGAAAAGAAAAGCGAAGACATACAGAGAAGAGCATGCATGTGAATTGGAATCGACACAGCACTATTCTTGAGATATTTTTGTTTTCCACTTATAAATTACTCATTTAATTCCATATCATCAGCTAGCCTGTTGCACTCCTTGGGTTTGACTAAATTATAAAGTTAAGTTCCAAATAGTGACGCCACCAATAAGCCCTGTGCAATCCAAGTTTAGGGCATAAATATTTAAATATACAACTTACATCATAGTCCCATGATGGGCTTTCCTTTCTCTCCGTTACATTCGATGCCTTTTTCAGCTCTTCAATGACTGGCAAAGGTCTAGGACAATCCCCATGCACATCACTACAGTCAAGATAAGGAAAACTTAGTGAAAAGAATGATATACATCATGTATGAATCACAGAGCTCATCGGCAAATCTAGAAACTGAACCTGGTCCATGGGGCAGGATCATTGTCACATCTAACAAATAAATATCGACAAACCTTGAAACCCTATACAGGAAAGCATTTTATCATTATAATAAAAAATTTATTCTGCAAAAGAAGAATCAAATTGGAAATATCTCTGTGTAGGATAGCAAGTACCTGAACTCCAACATTCAACCAGCATTTTTCAACTCTGTAAATTCCATCATAACGTAGGCCTTTTTCAGGAGCATATGAAGAATGCTTGTCTTTAAAAGACCTATTCATCAGAACAAGGGGAAAATGTTAATAGGTTGATAGGTAAGAAACAAATATTAGGAGAAGATATGAACTACCAAGCCATTAAAAAAAAGAAAAGAAATGAACTACCAAAAATTCTCTGACAACTGAACTTGATTCTTTCAAGAATAACATCCTTACAAGATTACTGCAACTAATTACAGGATAGAAAAATTATAGCAGATTGTAATACATGTAGAATGGGGGGCAATCTTTTAGACATGTTAATTGGACATGATCCTTGATGGAACAACTATATCAGCACAATCATTTTAATTATTCAACCATCCAAATCTAGACATGCGCAGTAAGGAGGGAATGCGTGTTGTTGCTTATACAATCCTGAATATAAAGCCAAACAAAATTAGACAATGTTAAATCCAAGATCCTGTTGCAGACCAGCATTCCAGAAAAAGGTGAATCAGCTTCGGATGAAGCCAACGACAAGAGTGTATAGATAAAGGACTACACTCAATAAATAGTCTGAGCAGGTAATTAAGAACCCAAGCAGGCTGCATTATCAAATTGTCATTTTCACACATCAGCTAGGCACCTTTGGCTTGGTTGTGTAGACTTCATTCAGAAGTGAAGCCCCTTGAGGAAACTCTACTCAAGGTGTGTGATGGTGTAACTTTCAAATTGAATACCATTGTGGACATTCCAAGGATGTTAGGATGCCATAGAAGAAAAGCGACTGTCGTAAATTACATAATCAACATGAACATATGGACAAATTGGTCCTCAATGGATTCATGACTAAACATAATTCTATCCTCAAGTTATTGGATTAGTATTTTCCACAGGCCCATAAAACTTTATTTCTATTGCTATATATTATACCATTTAGAAGAAAATTTAGCTTCTTAATGTAAACAGGTAAAATGAAAATTAGTCCGAGTCATGGTAAGGGGTATCAACTACTTTAATTAATTGAAATCAAGAGAGCTTCAATTAGGTTGAAAGAGAAACCTTACTTATTGAAACTCACCTGATAACTCTGATAGGGTAACCATTTTTGCAACTGAGACGAAGAGACTCATTCCCACTCTTAAACTCTTGATCAAAAGATTGGTCCTTATTAGTCCTTTTGTTCCCACTCAGGTCTCTTCCCCCACTGCATTTTGTCCATGCAAACCAGTAAATTTCAATGGAACAAAGTATTAAATTCAATGCTATACATTTTATAGATGGTGCCAAACAAATAGGAGAAGAATCGAAGAAAACAAGAAAACATGAATTTGCTAGAGAATAAAAACTCATGGCGATATTTGTGATTAAGACATTTAATTTTCTTATAGGATGATACTTATGAAGTAAAAACATCAATTGTAAGGAATTGAGACAGGAAAAGTAAACAAGCGAGCCGATACGGGGCTATATGGTCAACCAAATATGATGCAGCAGCCATATAGAAAACGTACCTTCCTGTGTAAAGGAACCACTCTCCATGGTCCTCGTCATCTTCGTAACCTCCAGAGAGTATGACTGACTGTGCACCGTGATCTTGTTGGCCTGCAATGCCTTTAATTGGAGGAAAGTGAGCACCCCACTGCCGGCATTCTAACCTATCTGCCCAAGTGTCTCCAACCAGCACCCCTCGGTTCCTCTCTGGATCATTTTCAGCCAGAATAGGACCGAAATGATCTGTTGGCACAGTGACAAATATCCTGCCACTGGCAGCATTAGCCTTCCCGCTCTTCTTAGCCCGCTCCGTAGTGTACGCCTTGTCCGGCCTATCTTGATTGCGTACATATTCATAAACCCTTGAAGCCATGTCAGAAGCATTCGAGCTCAACATCTTTGCCTTTCGAATGGCAAACACTAGCATAAGGTTGATGCGAGGTTGACTTGCCATTGCGGCAGGTATTGGGTTACGGCATAAGGGACAAGTGCTGTTCCTTTGTCGTCGAGTCGAACTCTGGAAACATTTCAGGCAGAAATTGTGCCCGCATGGCGTCTGAAAAAGGAAAGTCACTCCATTTACTTTGGGAAGTAAAGATTTAAGGAATTGCCCGATCCGTTTGATATAAATTGTAGGTGGAATCCACATTTTATTATGAAGCATGAAACCAGTATGCTTATATTCAAGCAGTTGGTTTAAACAGAGAAAGATGTTTGTAATATTAACTGCACCATATGCATCAACATAAAGAGGAAAGAAAGAAAAGACTTACGATTAATGTGATGCGATAGTATATATATTTTCATTCAAAATCCTTTCATAAAGTACCAAAATTGTAATCAAAAGAGAGAAAAGAGAGAAGAGAGAGAAGAAGCAATAAGAAAGGAGGGGAAAATCATTAAAAAATGAAAAATATAAAAACAACAGAACGAAACGTCGTAAGACCTTCGAAACCTTAACAAGGCGAAATCTAGAGAACAAGAGTAACCGTAAAAACAGCAACACCCTAAAGTATAATGGTTTATTAGTAAAGGAAGTTGAGAGAAAGAGAGAAAGAGCGAAAGAAGCTAAAGCTCACCGAAACAGGTCTGTCAAGCATCTTTAAGCAAATGGAGCAGTTGAAGCTCTCATCAGAGACCTCCAACGCGTCACATTTACCCTCGACCATCTTCTCTTTCCCCTTACCCTTATTTTTTCCACCATTCTCTTTCTCCGGTCCAGCAACTCTCCCGCTAAGCAACTCCTGCCTCTTCCTCGCTTTCTCCTCCTCCGTCAGCGACCCGTCAGCCTGGATCGCCATAATCTGAGCAACTATAGTGTCACCGGAAGAAGAAGAAGCACCACCAGTCACGGTGGCTTCGTCGACGACGACGGCTAGTTCTTCTTTAGTGGGGTTGTTGTTGTCGTCGCAATCAGGGCACCCCATGCCAATATCCTCCAAGGCAAGGGATTCACGAACGGCAATGAGGCAAGTCAGGTGCCAAGGGGTTTTGCAGATGATGCAATCGATTATATCTTCCTCGTCTGGCCAGGTTTTGCATAACATGCAACGGCCTGTTGGGTCGCAAGACCGCTTCTTACCAGGCGTCGGCTTCTGGTCAGCATTCCCCATTGTTGTTTTCTTTTGACGACAAACGAGAGAGAAGTGATGAGAGAGTGAAGTGCGAACTGAAATTGAAGGATTGATGGCAAAATAGAGTCTGCAGTGAGGGGTTTTTATAAGGGGCAGGGAGGGGGAGACTGGGGTTTCTGATTTGACGTGACGCAGAGACGGGTTTTTGGAATCATTCGCTGTGTCAACTTTTTCCCCTTTACGGGCAAAAATATTCATGCAACAATGTATGAAGCCAGACAAGCCTGTCAAATGACAAGATTGTCCCTAATCCTACGTTCTTTTTTTTTTTACATTCACCTTTTTTTCTCCTTTTATCATGCACATATTGAATGAAAAGATGCACTTTTGTAGAGTTATTAACATGAAATTATGCATATTTTGGGTAATGAAGTATTTTAGACATGCGAAAATATATTTTTTAAATAATTGTTTAATTATTAAAATTTATATTAATTTAACATGATTTATTCTACTAATAAGATATATTTACAAAAAAAGTGTTGCTAATATAACATACATGCAAAGATGTGGCATTATAATTGATATGCTTACGTTTGCACACGTTAAGATAGAGCATCTACGTTACATCAAATGATAAAATTACTAATTATAACAGAGTTTTAGATTGATTCTTTATAACTAAATGACGTCAAAATTAACTACATTATTCTAGAAGCAAAACAGCACTTATCACGATCACTTACAGTTTATTAACGAAATTAACGATTTTTGTCAAATTGTATGATGTTGAGCTTATAAATCATTTGTGTGTATAACACGCGCTTGTTTGTGTTTGTGTACACGTTTGATCATGCGCGTGAAATAAACATTAAAACAATAGTCAACTTATTAACACCAATGACATTTTTCTTATTATGCTTAATAAAGCTATATTATTTATTAGTAACCTTGTTTTAAATAAAGATTACAAGTGATATAAGGTTGCAAGGATCAATAAAATAAATTTCTTATGAGTAGAGGTGCACATTGTAGCTTCAAATGTTCACTCTATTTCATTCCCATCTCAAAAGAAAATGGGAATATATGAAACGAGGGGAGCATGTCGAAATTATCATGTAAAAAAAATTAGGCATTATTATAAAGTTGAAAATGACAAAAAACCTTAAAATTAAGAAAGGATAAATAAGTAAAAACAAGAATGGCAGTGATGAAATTTGAAGGACCATGATGGGCACTATGGGAAAAAAATTAGTATTTTTCCACCCCCTGTACCTGAACGTTACCTTTCCTGTCTTTTTACTAATTTAAATCTTGGTATTTTCTCTAGGTGGGTGTGTTTCCAGAGTGGAAAATTAAATAGATTAGTAATAAAAAGGCTTAGAATTTTGTCCATATTAAGTAGAGTAAGTGCTTTAGAAGGCAGGCGAAATCCAAAAGAATCCAAATGTTGGAGCAGGCAGTTAATGATGGTCAGCTGGATTTTCTATAAGTTAATTTGGTAATTAATTTTGATAACTTATCTGACAATTATGTAATTATAACCTCCCACTGTGGACCTGGTTTTGTCTTCTGCACCAACTGTTTTGAGTTTTTCCTGGTGGGGATGACCAATCCAATTCGCCATGTGCTGGATTTCCATGAGGAATCTGAGTGGTTCTTTGGCTCTTTCTGAGCTGCTGAGAAAATGGTTAAATGGGTTACCAACTTTTGCACAAGGTAAGCCACCTATGTTACCATTTTAAGTTTAGACCAATGAATCCAGTCTCTAGCTAACACATTACCATTTAAAAATCTAATCAAATTTGAAGAAATTTTTCTCATGATATATATATATATATATATATATATATATATATATATATATATATAGCACATGCACTTACTTGTGTATTGCCAGCAAATATGGTAAGTAATCTAGCATACAGCCTACTCTTTCCATATATTGCACCCTACAAATTGGCATGTTATTGACAAAAATTATATTTAATATTGTCTATTTAAACATTTAACTTAATTCACTAAATCCAATAAAAATTATCTCCACCTAGAGTATCAAATCATTTTTCGAAATTTTACACAATTAATCCCATAGGAAAACAGGAAATCGAGAGATACACTAACAAACTACTAAATGGAAATCCATAAAGAAACATATTAAGATTCCCAAGTACTCTCTCTTTGTTCTACATTTTTTTTTGCTGTTTCCGTCTTGAACAAAAACCAAAATATATATCTAATTAACTCATAATTCACTCAAAATATAAAAAGATGGACCAATGATCAAATTTCAATCAACAGTCCACAAAAAATTCATGATGAAGAAAGACAAATATGAGAATAGGAAAATATTTTATCGCTATAATCTTTTTTTTTTGAAAAGCATTTATGAATTTTCATTGATAATCAAGAATGGAGCATTCCTTTGTAGGGGATTTAATCGTTATAGTTGTCACTAATAAAGTGAAAATATATGTTAAAAGAGCAACTTAATTTTAACTCAAATGATAAAAGTAAAAGAAAATAAAATTTGAATCGAGATTTGGTGTCTTAATTTTTTAATAAAAACAAGTCAAACAAGACGATGACAATGGCAACGAATGGGAGAAGCAAGAATGGGAGATCAAAATGTGATACTAAAAAATAGTTCAATTGTTCATAAATCAAATTTAATTAAGTTAACCATCAAAGAGGATTAATTCATTGTTAATTAGTTTTTATCTTTTCCCGTTGATAAAAATTTAGGTCATTTGACTTGCTTTTAGTGGCGCGTGTATAAACGCTTACTGTTGGTGAAACTTAAACTATTTGACTAACTTTAAAAAGCGCGTGAATAAGCAAACTTGATTCTAATAATAATTGAGTGAAATTAATAAAAGTGAATGTCTAATTTATTGAACATTTGAAAAAAAGCCTCATTACATTCATTCCAACTAATGCATTTAATGTGAAAATACTTTAGAAAATACATGTTACTTGGTTGGATTACTCAAGTTGGGACATCCTCCCCCATTCCATCAGGCAACACCCTTGCTTTCTCGTGAAAGAGCTCTACCTTGTCTTAAATTATCATATATCCTCTATCAATTCCCTACTCGACCCCTTTGGCAACCCCCTTTATTTCACCAGATATTAGTGCCTCGGTTTGTAATTCTTTTGTCTCAATAGCTTGCAGGCCAACACTTGCTCCACCTTTCACTCATACAGTCGTACGTTGCCCTAACTTTTGCTGTAGACACAATTTTTTATTGTATTATTTTGTCTTTGTTATTTATTTTTAATTTTTATCTTATTTTATAATCAAAGTCAATTTAAAGTCCAATGCGTTTTAAAATTTCCAGCTTGGTCTTGGTCTTATAAATCTATTTGGTCCATGAAAATGTTGGACTTAGCATTAAGTTAAATTCAAGTAACCATTGGGCTTAACAGTTTGGCTCAACAGTTGAGCTTGTTTTAACAAACAGACCCAATATAATTAAGTTGACTTCATGTTTGGTCTAATTTTTTTTCAGCTTATCTATTTCTTAAAAATAAAAGTCAGGTCAAACATAATCTTTTGAAAAGCTCTTAAAAAAAAACTTTTTTTAAGAACAAAATTTAAAAAAAAAAGCTCCAAGGAGGAGCTTTTTCTTCTCTTCTTTTAAAAATACAAAAAAAAAATTTATTTTTGTTTCAAAAATATCCTCATTTGTTAAAAATAATTACAATATTACCCTCTTAAAAAAAAGAAATACCTTCTATGATAATTTTGACAAAAATTATAACTTATAAAAAAGAACTTATAAAAAAATTTTATCAAATAATTTTAACTTAATTTTAAAAGCTATTATTTTTCATAAGAGCTTCATAATAGCTTTTAAATTAGAAAAAAGTCAGGCCAAACAGACTCTTAATGCAGAACAAACTAAGTGGACAGGATTAAGTTTAATGAACCAGGATTAATACTAAATGAATTGAAAGAACATTTTGGAAACCAAGAAAAAAAATAAATAAAAATAAATAATGAAAATAAAATGAGAAAAGGAAAGGGCCAGCAGTGTATACGAGACAAGGTGCATTTGCACCTTGCTAGGTACAATTGTGACGCCAGAAATCCACATCTGGCAAAGGCTGGCACAGGCGGTATTAGTGTATTTTCAAAATCAAAGGTTACGTAACAAAATGAAAAGCTACCTTAACTCAAATATTATGTTATATAAAGTGATATAATGTGACTATTGGATTGTAAGCAGGTTTTCATATGAATAGTTATGTCAAAGATTATGTTTTATGGAATGAATAGTTGTCCTTTCATAAGATGATTATTGAAACAATACCTTTATTCAAAAATTGTGTCTTTCAAAACGTAAAGATGTCCTTTAGACAAAATGATGCCTTAATGAAAGGGTTGTGTTCTTAAAGAAAAGACACTTGCAAATCGATATAAAGGATTTGTTGCCAACCATTTTGACACATCAAATCAAAAACAAAATAAGAGTAGAAAATCAAGAGTAAGAAAAGTGTTGTGTTCTATTAACATAAACACTTAAGTTCCTATCAACTACAAAAGCGTCCAAATTCCTTATAATCTACTTACTGCAGAAAGTAGACTCTAAGGTCGAACAACTTTGTAAACTCTTAGGTGTATCCAATGGTCTATTCTCATAAAGTGTAAGACGAAGCTAGATGTTGGCTTCATTGTATCTCTAAGGCTATTCGCATTATTCCCCTTTGCATACCGAGTGGTGGTGGCAAAATAAGTCTTAAAGATAACATCTATTGAAAGGCTCACCTTGAAGTCAATTTTTCCAATTCCTTGAATTTCTTCTAAACCTCATTTGCATCAACAGGCGAGTGCATCCCTAGCACTTGAAAGTACCTATAAAAATGGCCGAATTCCAAATAAAAAAAAAACCCTAAGATTCCCTAGTAGTAGCAGCCAGAGAAAACCTAGCAGTTAATTTAAAAAAAAAACAATAGCCAAAAAAGCTTCAAAAAGATGGCTAAAAACCCTAAGAACAAAAAAATCCTAGCCTCTATCAACTGGTAAAATATCACAATCCCAACCAAAAAATAAAAGCAACAAAAAAAAATATAAAAACAGAGTTGGATTTTCAAAGAGTGAAGAGATAGGGTTTGAGATTCGGTTTTGGGATTTTAGAGAAGGGAGGAGTTGTTGGTTGAAATAGTGAAAGGGAAGAGGTTAAAGGTTTTGGGGCTAATATTTTCAATTAAAGAATAAGGGAAAGTCTTTGGCTAGAGAAAAGGAAGAGTTTAGTCGCTCGTAGAGAGAGAAAACAAAAGGAAGAAAAGGAAGGGAGGGGAGAAACAAAGAGTTTTTATACCTAGCTAGCAAATGACGTCATTTTGGGCGTGAAAAGGTGAGAGTTTCTTTAGCCAAAAATGGCGTAGTTTTGGAGAGGCAAAAGAGCTTGTGCGCAAGCACCAAACGGTACATTTCACAGGAGGTTCATGTGAAGCAAGCTTCTGTTCTTTCTATTGGTCTGGTTTTTCTTCGGTTAATTTGAGCTCAAGCTTTGGGTAAGTTTCAGATCTCTGGTTTATGGGGCTTGTGCTTTGGATATTTGTGTTGATTGGTTTTATTTTAAAAATTTTTAATATAGTTTTATGAAAATAATATACATATGAAAAATATATTGTAAAATAGTAAAATAAAATATATTAGTGCTATAGTATGAATATTAGAAATATGGGAAAGAAAGTTACTTAAATAGAAAAATGGAAAATATATAGTTATAAAAAAATAGACTTTTATACATGAAATCAAATATAAGGAAAATAAAATAGGTAATAGAAATGAAATATTTAGCTATACAATCTATATATATATATATATATATATATATATATATATATATATATATCAGTATATATAAAACTAAAAAATATGATATAATAAAATTATAAATATAAAAATAGGGTAGATGTTTGGATTTATTCCGATGATGGAATTTCATCCGAAAAGACAAAGAGTTGTTATTTTTGGGAAGACTTTCCTAAGAACGGAATTCAATTAAAGTTTTCTCCGAGAAGTGTTTGGATAAATCCTAATTTTGTATTTCAACATTCTGATTAATTCAAGCAATTGCTTTAAAATTAATAAAGAAATAAATTCATGTAATATTCTATCTAAAATTAAAATTGATATAGTTATTAATTAATTTAAACAATTATTGCAAATAAAAGATTAGTTGTTTATTCAAAAATAGTTTGAAAAATAAAATAATAATAACGCATAAAATTAATGAAAAATTATAGATTTGAACAGAACATTTTTTAAAAGTATATAGTAAAAATAAATGAGGCATTAAAGTTACATTAAACTTTTAAATATATATTTATATAAATTGTAATGAACAAAATTATATTCATCAATGCGCTTATGTTACATGTTAATTTTGTTAATAGGATGAGAATTCCAATGATGGGATTTCCTCGAAAAACTTGTAAAGATGAGTTCTTCCGGAGACATTCCTAAGTGAGGAAAACTTCGAGGCTTCACCAAAACATTGGGATGCTCTATGAAAAATTTTTCGATACTAGGTTTTCACTTCTCGTTATTTAAAATTGATAAATCATGACAACATTTCATAATTGCATCATATGCATCTGTAAAGCTGAATAATCAAACTTTAGTTTAAAGAATAATAAAATAAATAAATAAACAAAGGTTAGAGAAACATAAGAGTAAAATTAAAAGTTAAGGTTGATATAGGATAACATATGATTAAATGGTATCGTTCGTGAAACGGGTGTCACGGGATGCTAATTCTTCCCCGTGAGTAACTGTACTCCTGAACTCAATTCTAAAAAATCACAGACCAAATTATTATTCTTTAGACGGACCTAAAATCAATTTAGGACTTTGTTGAAAGGAACAAATTTAATAAGTAACTAATTGCACCTAGACAAAAAAAAATTGATGACAACTTCATAATTTTTCTACGTCTAGCGATCGGGTCTTTAGGCCCACACGTTACGACAGTGGCTCACCCCTCCTGCTAATCCACATGGTAAGACATCAACAATAATGATGTGGAACACTAGATGGACTTCAGTTTGGGCACCAACTCCAGCTTGTATGCCACCATGCAAATCCTCTTCAATACTCAATAAAGCCCCTCGTAGCGCTTAACCAATCACTTATGGAGCCCCCTGTGTCTTAACACTAAATGAAGCTTCACCATCACTAAGTCTCTCACCTTTAAATGTGCTTCCTTCTGAAACTAATCAGTCCACTTCTTCGCTCTCTTGGTGACCTTATGTAGACAAGCCGAGCAAACTCCTGTTACTCATGCCAAACTCGAGCATACTGGTATGTTGCGTGTGCTAGACCAGTGTATCCCATTTCCACGACACTCGACATGAGAGGTTACTGCCCGATCACTACTTGGAAAGAGCTTTGTCCCGTCACCTCACTACGTTACAGGTTGTGTGAAAGCTGCACCATGCTCAACCACCTTGGCCAGTTGACTTGTGTGCTGCAAATAAAATGGCGCAAATATAATTCCAACAAGACATTCACCCTCTCGGTCTGATCATCCGTCTAGGGGTAAAACTCAGTTGAAAAGTTAAGTTCAAAACCCAACAGTACAAAGAGCTCAACCTAGAACCATAATTCCCATAAATCGACCATCCTTGTCACTTGTGATGGTTCTTGGCACACTCCAATATCTGACCACGTATCTCACAAATAACCTCGTTGCTTTCTTGGTAAGACACTCTCGTTGGCAAGAGCAAAAGTAACGTATTTGGAAAACCAATCCACCACGACCATGATATTCTCCACCTTCGGAAGTCTTATGATGAAGGCGATACAGAAAGTTTCTCTGCTCTCATGGTTTCTAGAGGAAAGGAACAGGGTTACATGCGCCACCAAAATCCGATTCATTTCCTTACATTTATGAGCTTTTCCCTCAACAAACAAATAAATTAGAGTCAGAAATGTTCTTACTGCCTTTTCTTTTTAAAGATCAATAAAGAATCATTCATGCCGATTGCCAAACTTTTGAATGTCGCTACAATATCAAGCTGCCGATTATTACGTTACTGAAACATGCATCTCTAGTTCCCGAACCAAAAAAACAGAACAATAGCATAATATCGCAGGTCCATTCGCTCATTGGAGAAGTACCAAGGTTCTTTTTATTATAATGACATTGACAATGCCAACAAACTTTACGAATTTCATCAAGAATTCAGGGGAAAGGGGCTGATGCGTTTCCGCCAAACCACATGCTGAATTGCCGATGAAGGTGATAAGCCCAGGGGGATCCGAGTGTCCAGGCATGGGGTTTGTGGACTCAGAGCTTGCAAATGACTCCCAATGACTGGACTGTGAGAGAATGCAGGTCTTTCTCTCCTAGATTGATGACGCTTGTTGTTGCTCTCAAAGTACAGAAGTTCTTTAGGCCCCATGGGACTCCCAGGTGTCTCAAACTTCCTCTTCTTCCTCTGCAGTTCCCACACTAGCTTGTAATCGTTTGCTTCAGCTTCCTCCCTGCCAAAGAACTTCAGGGAAGTAAAACAGTAAGAGCAGTTTCCCAACACCGTCCAACAGTCCCCATAATTTGCCCTTCAAGTGATTCCCCATCCCATTTGCAAGTTTAATGCAAATGCTCTTGCGGCCAAAGCAATCACTGTGCAGTTCACATGTCTTACTTCCAGTAATTCATGCAGAATGTATTGACGTCAATGTACCTTCTGATTTTTTCCATTGACTACAATAAAAAGAAACAGAATAGCTTAAAGGAATAATGGGTTTCATTATGCCTCTAAAATCTGTTCTCTCAATAGACTGTGCGAAAAGAATTATCAAAGAAAGCTTAAAAAGAATTTTCTTTAATAAATCATAATGAACTCCTGAAAGCATAAAAAATGTACAAAAAATAATGGTAGCTAGAAGTTAAGAGATAGCTATAGAACTAAAACCAATGATAAACAAAGCAAATCATGGCATTGTTAAGACATCCTAAAAATCAATTTGCGCACCGAAAAGAATTTGCCCATTGTCTGTCTTAGTAGTGGACCGGGTGGTAACCATGCCAATGTCATAACAAGGAACGTGAGGAGAAAATTGAACTTCAGTTGTCTTTTCATCATTTAGGACACGTTTGTTTGGGCAGGGGCACAGTGGAAAATTCCGGGTGGAACCCCCCACACTGCACTGCCCAAACAAGCAGGCCCTAAATCAGATTGTTTAACCAAGAGAGTATTATGACTGCAATGTAATTTCCAATCAATTGATATTTTTATTTATATTTAAAAAAAAAAAGAAAGACAAAATAAAAAATGAATAGAAAACCAAAACCAAATAAACAAAAAGTAAAAAACCAAAACAAAAGCCCAAACTAAATCAAAGGAGTAGTAACTAAAAATAATCCACTATCGTATTGCATTGACCACTGATTGATTAATAAATTACTAATCCACTCAGGTCAAGTTAATTAGAGGCTAAGGAGTCAGCAATTGTTCATCGCTTGGTGGTTAGCCGTGAGTGGCAGCCCTTAAGCTATACCGATGCTCCTTTTTGGACTACTAAACCTAGGGTTCGTACTTGGAACTGAATAGGAGAAAGCTTCTTAGGTCAGGGGTTCATTACATCAGACTGAAATAGTGAGATCTACAATGTAAAAGGCCTAGAAAAATGTACCTTTTGTGAAACAAGATGTTCAATATGCTCTTTTTCGATACCGGCAAGGAACTCAAGGTATTCGTTCAATCTCATCATCTTTTCTTCCGACTCCTTTAGCTTGCACAATGCCTTGATCCTTCCCTCCTCCGCTATTTTGATCCTCCTTCTTGCTTCCTCTAACTCAATCCTACCATTTCTCATAGATCTTTCCATCTCATCCACAATGGCCAGCAAGCGCGCACATGTTCCAAACTTCAAGTCAGCTTTCAGGCCTTTGACATAATCCACCATCGGGTTACACATTTGTTTAGTTAAATCTTGCATTAGGCTCTGTATACCATCCTCTACCGAGCTAAGGACTGCATCTGTTTTATCATATATGACTTGAAGAAGCTTCCGTGTGATCAGAATGGTGTCGTGGTTTTGACTTTGAAGAGACATAAAATTGGAGGCTTTCTGGAAAAGTTTTTGGAGGAAGCCCCGCCAAGTGGCAAGGCTCTCAAGAATGTCGTCCCCGTGAGAACTGACTCGGTTTTCAATTTGTCTAAGCAGGTGGACAAGCTGCGTTTGTTGCTTCTCAAAAAATTCTTTGCCTGCTGTCGTGGCCTTAGTAGCCCAACTTTCTTCCTGCAAAGTTGAAAATCTCGGTAAAAATGTGAAAGATGATTTACTTTAACACTTACGTTTGGTAGGAGAGAAAGAGGGAGGAGGGAAAGGCAGTGGAGAGATGAAGGAAAATGGATGGATTTACACATTTTTCTTCCCTTCAAATCTAATCTTTTCAAATTGGGAAGAATTCATTCTTTCTACTTAAGTTAATCATTTTATATATTTACAATTTTATTTTTAATCTTTTTTTCTCTATTTCCTACCTTTCATATTAAATACAAAGAACGAAAAAAATCACTTTCTTGCCTCTTCTTTATTTTTTCTTTTTTCTCTATTTTCCTTTCTTTCTACCAAACTTAGTGTAAATGTTCTCTTTGATTATGCAAAGCCATGGCAGAATCTCCAACTGCAATCAATTTACAAGTAAGAGAAAGTAGTAGGAGTTAGATAATCTTCACCCAAGTTATATATCTTCATAACATTTGAAGGTACTATATGAGCTGAGTTTTGTATTAAAACATCACATAAACCCAATATTCTTGGCTGATTTCTTTTTACTCTGGCGAATTGAGAAATTTGGTTACTGTTGGGGACTGAATTTTGATATTTAATTCTAACATTGGTCATGTAAAAGTTCTGCGAATAAATGATTTAAGATGAGAGTCCAGGGGCTGAATTAAGATCGCAGGAGCTACTATCCCTACCTTACTGGAAAGGAGCTAAATAAAGACTAGAAGTGTGAACTTTGAACTTGATTAAATGTGCTCGCGAAACGAAAATAAATGAATTCTACAAAATTTATGAAATTCATTTCTATTTCATTGACAATCTACCATATTACCTCTCTGTGAATCTGATTGTCCCATTCTCCTCCGGCGGCAGTTGGTGATACCACTGGTGATTCGGTTATGAGACGGCTCCTGCAGAATCCCTGCCATGAAATCAAATATCTTTGTTTTTTTTAAGAAGAGATGAAGGAATAATATAATTCGTGAATTTAGGTTCTAAAAATTTAGAGGAGTTGATTACAGGGGAGAAATCAGCATCGACGATGATAGTGGTGAATCGTCCTTCTTCAGCCATTTCCTCTGTTTTCAAACCGACCAGTTTCATCAACGGAATCGCCAAGGAAGAGAACACCTCCTCTGCCTGGGAAATAAAAAAGAAATCAACGACGATTCCTCCTTTTAATTTCTCAAAAAAGAAAAACACGAAATCAACGGAAGTGGAACGAGGAAAATCACGATCAGTAAGAGAAAAAAAAAAATCAGAGCAATACTTCAGCCAAACCGATTTTGATCTGCAATTTTAGTTGGTGATAAGCGATCTTCACTTGCTCCTGCTGTGAAACTAGTCTCTTAAGCTTGACGCCGATCTCAGCCGTTGATTTAGACGCCGAGATCTGCAGTCTCCGTCGTTTCTCCATTTTTGGCGGGAAATAATCCAACTGTAACTGTAAAATGGAACCTATGCTCTCAAGCCTTCATTTCAAAATTATGAAACTGAAGAGTTTATGTACGGTAAGAGTTGTCCGAAGAAAAACCAATTAAAAAAAAGAAGAAAAAGAAAAGGCAAAAACTTCACCGTTTCTTTCAAGGCACCGGAAATATCTTACTGGACCACAGGGTTATTCCCTAGATATTTCACTATTTTTGGAATCTCCTAGCTAGGCAACATGGGTGAAAATGACGGCGGAGGTCAAAAAGATCCGAAAAGAAAATATCGAAGAGAATATCCTAATCGTTAAACCACTGAAAGCAGGCTTCGGCGCTCAGAAATTGCCTTGCGAAATCACTCGCGGAGAAGCAAAAAGGCGAACACGGCCAAAACCAACGGCATGGCGAGTTACGGTGACAGTGACGTCGTTAACCGGGATGCTTTCCGTCAAGCCGTCGTTAACACCCTCGAACGCCGTCTCTTCTACGTTCCGTCGTTTAAGATATATGGTGGTGTTGCCGGGCTTTACGATTACGGGCCACCTGGCTGCGCCGTTAAGTCTAACGTCCTAGCATTCTGGCGTCAGGTTAGCCTTTTCATATCTCAACTTCCTACTGAAAATGTGAAGTCTTTAGCTGTTTGCTAAGAATTCGTTGCTGTTCACTACGTAGGGGATTTTTGAAATAAGATTCTTGGATTTGATCCTTGAACCTTAAACATCTTGGGGATAACAATCAATAAACCAAGTTTGCTAATTCTTTATTAGTTGAAATTTTATAACAGCATTTTGTGTTGGAAGAGAATATGTTGGAAGTGGACTGCCCATGTGTAACGCCAGAAATTGTGTTGAAAGCGTCGGGTCATGTGGATAAATTCACTGACCTTATGGTGAAAGATGAAAAAACGGGAACTTGTTTCCGCGCCGACCATTTGCTTAAGGATTTTTGCAAAGATCAGCTGGAGAAGGACATTAATGTGACAGCAGACAAGGCTGCCGAGTTGAAGCATGTTCTGGCTGTATTGGATGATCTTTCTGCTGAAGAATTAGGTGAAAAGATTAGGGAGTATGGGATTGTTGCTCCTGATACTAAGAACCCACTTTCTGATCCTTACCCTTTCAATCTCATGTTCCAAACATCAATTGGTCCGTCCGGGTTGAGCCCTGGGTAAGCTTGTGGGTTCTGTTTATTGCATACGCTTTTTTGGGATAGCTTCGTGTGTGTAATGAGCCTTGATTTTATTGATTTGAAACATGCAGGTTTATGCGCCCTGAGACGGCTCAAGGCATATTTGTCAACTTCAAGGATCTCTTTTACTATAATGGGAACAAGCTCCCTTTTGCTGCAGCGCAAATTGGTCAGGCGTTTAGAAATGAGGTATAAAACCTTCAATACGAGATACATATCTTTTATTTTTAGTGGAGACTTATTGTTGTAACTGTTATCTTTGATGAAGTTGATTTCACTCTGTCCTCTGCTTCTTCTCTGTTTCCAACGTCATTCCCGTAGTAGTAATTGACTAGGGAACAGTGGAAGGAGCTATTCTAGTTTGAGAATTCTGCACTACTGAGCCCAGCTCTACCCAGCCAAATCTTGTTGAAAATTTTTATGGGTTTCCCAACTCAGACATTCTCAAATCCGCTTCCATTTCCTTCTGATCACAGTGATGCTAGTTATTTGTTAAACGTTGACCTAAAGGCTTTCATGTGGTAGTAATAGTCGCTATGCTGGAATGGCAAACATTGGTGGTAAGAATAGAGGCTGTTGCAGTAGCAGTCTCTTAATTCATTCTTCACCAAACAGCACTATCCTTTTTCTTCTTTTTGTGAATATGAAGCTTATATCGCACTAAAAATGAGGAATTTAACTATTATCTGGAAAATTCAAACTACAGATATCTCCCCGCCAAGGTCTCCTAAGAGTTCGTGAATTTACACTAGCCGAGATTGAGCATTTTGTGGATTCTGACGACAAGTCACACCCCAAATTTTGTGAAGTTTCCAATTTGGAATTCTTAATGTTCCCAAGGGAAAAACAAGTGTCTGGACAACCCGCAAAACGATTACGCCTTGGTGAAGCAGTTTCAAAGGTTGGTTGGTTTATGTCCAATTTAATTTTAGCTTATACCTAGCATCTATCTCTCAAGCATGCTATTCATCATTGATTGTGTGACTATTTATTGTTTGCTCAGGGCATTGTCAACAATGAGACACTGGGCTATTTTATCGGAAGGGTGTATCTTTTCTTGACATGTCTGGGTATTGACAAAGATCGACTCCGTTTTAGGCAGCACCTGGCCAATGAGATGGCTCATTATGCAGCAGACTGTTGGGATGCTGAAATTGAATGCTCTTATGGCTGGATCGAGTGTGTTGGTATTGCAGATAGATCTGCATATGATTTGAGAGCTCACACGGTAAGTGAACAATAAAACTCAACCTGAATATCCGACTTCATAGGCGTTTGAAGCCATGGCACTTTCCTTAAATATTTTGAAATAGAGGAAAAGGAAAACAAGTAAAACAACACACCTGTCTATCTTCTTGTTTTCTTTTTTCAGCTAAGATATCAAGTAATTTATTGTCGGATACAAATTTATTGATGTAAACATGAATGTTTCTTCTACCCTTTAATAGGATAAGAGTGGTGTTGCCCTCGTGGCGCATGAAAAATTTTCAGAACCAAAGGAAGTGGAGGTAAGTCTCTTAAATTTATCAATTATGAATAGTCTTATAGTTGTTTAATGACTTTTTTGCCACTTTATGATTTCAGAAACTTGTTATTGCTCCAGTTAAAAAGGAGCTGGGCCTTACATTCAAGGGTGACCAGAGGATGGTTTGTGAAGCACTGGAGGTAAATAAATTAATTTGTGATGGGTGTGTGATGCACAAATTGGTGAAATAGAGAAAATAATGAGACGGCGGAAGGTTTAGGTGTGGCCTATTGTTAATATATCCAATCCCTTATCTTCGATATGAGGTTTTTTACAACAAACTCTAGTGAACTGTGCTGCATTTCCTCCTGCAGGTCATGAGTGAAAAAGAAGCTATGGAAATGAGAGCCAATTTGGAGTCCAAGGGGGAAGCGGAGTTCCATGTATGCACTCTTGCGAAAGATGTCACCATAAAGAAGAACATGGTGACAATCTCCAAGGAGAAAAAGAAGGAACATCAGAGGGTTTTCGTTCCGTCAGTGATTGAGCCATCTTTTGGTATTGGACGGATAATCTACTGTCTTTATGAGCATTCATTCTACACAAGGCCTAGCAAGACTGGTGATGAGCAGTTAAATGTTTTCCGCTTCCCTCCGCTCGTGGCACCGATCAAATGCACAGTGTTCCCACTAGTGCAAAATCAACAATATGAGGAAGTTGCTAAACACATTGCCCAAATATTAACTGCTGCTGGGATATCATATAAGATTGATATGACAGGTATGCACCCATGCAGGGAAATAATAAACTGCTTGTGGCTCTTGGTTTTATATAGTTACCACCGCTGCATTTAGCAGATTAGCGAATGCACTAAGTGTTGGGTTTGTGTAGAGATGTAAACTTGGCAACTGATACCAATAGCACTCATAAACCCTCAAGACTTTAGCCAGATGAATTTAGATTCACTTGTTTGTATCTTTCTGTCTTCAGGTACATCTATTGGGAAGAGATATGCTCGAACAGATGAACTTGGTGTACCATTTGCCATAACAGTGGATGCAACTTCCTCAGTGACAATCCGGGAGAGGGACAGCAAAGTTCAGATCCGAGTTAATGTGGAGGAGGTAGCAAGCGTAGTGAAAGAGGTGACTGAAGGCCACAGCACTTGGAATGATATGCTCTCAAAATACCATAATCCATCTGCGCTAGATGATGAATGATTTCAAGAGTACATTTTCTGCTATTTTGCATGTGAACTATATTCTTCAACCCCAATACATTTTGATTTTATAAGGTCGGGGAAAGCACACAAAGGAAAAGTTATCCTTTTGGATTTTTTTTTTTCAGTTTTTATCTTGTTAAATATGCATCATGCTACTATATATATTATATTGATATTGGCTATTATACACTCTGATTTGAGACAAAAGTAAATTATTTCTGGCCTAGTCCAGTTCAGAATAATGCACAATTATACAATCTGCTTAAGCTAAAATAAATACGTAACTACATTAATTGTCAACGATTGTGATTCAAAATGGACTTACCATACATACATAATATAACACAAGTAGATTTCTTCCTTACCTCATTAATCAAACTTGTGCCTAGTTCTATCTCTCTCACAATTATAAGCGAATTGCAGAACTGGTAGTGGAATCAAAGCTTTAGAAGGCCATATGATCAGGTCCGCCGGAAACGGAGCTAGAAGCGGCTGCATTGTTGCGTTCAGCGTGACAAAGCTGTCGGAGCTTGGTGGGAACATACCAAATAGCAAGACGGCGATGAGCATTGAAAATTGCATCAATGTCCCAACCCTGGCGCGCCGCTATGGCCACAAGAGGCTTGTAGCAGGCCTGTCTCCAAGCCCCAACATTCTCGCCTCTCTCCTTGAAAGCTCTCCTCAGCGCATTCGATGCCTCCTCGTCAAGGCAGTGCAGGGCATAGCAATGCACGTAGTGTCGCATCTTGGGTTTGTTAATGTAGCTTGCCCCAGCCTTCTTAGCATACCTGAAAACTTGATTGGTCACCTGTATAAAATTTTCAACCCCATTAAATTGGATGCTGCCCACATATAAAATGTGTCCAAAAATCTTTTTCTCCTTATGCTGAATAGGAGTAGAGTACAACCTTTTTACATGAGATTCAAATATAGAAAATCGTGAAGATTTGATTCTTTCTCTTTATTCCGTATATTTAAACGAAGAAACAAACATACGATTGTGTGAAAGACTAGTGCTAGTACAACAGCATATAATAGAATTTTGTTTAGACTTGAGAGTTTTTTTCTCGGGGCAGGAGAGGAAGAGGGAGCATATAGGCATGCTGTACAACCAAGACAAGCTAGGATCCAAAATGCAAAGGACTTGGTTCTGAAAACGTCGTTAAAATGGTGCAGCTGTCACATGGGGGGCATGCCACCTCAACCCATTCTGACAGGGAAAATATGGCTAAAAGACAGAAAATTATTGAAAGACAAAGTACCCTTTAGGGACCCTACCCTGCAAAAATTTCGACCCACATTTCCCAGACCCCACCCCTCCCGTACCTGACTTGTCACATTTTCTGTGGAACAGCTGGCTAGAACCCGTAGCTTTATTGGGAGGGTCCAATTCCAAGATTCTAACAAAGCCATGTTTTACAGCTAGTCACGAGCCAAGCCTCGTGCAGTATGCAGTGTGCAAAATGCACAATTGTGATCAATTTCCAAGTTTTCTTTCTTGTTCGGTTAAAAAAGCCTCAATGAATAACCACCTCTTAAAAGCGGTTAATTCTTCTCGTTTGATTGCATAAAAGAGAACAAAAATAGTATAAATCTGAACCGTCCAAATATTTTGATGATAAGGGTATTAATTTTGTTACCTTCGTGGGGCATTTTTCCCCACGCTCCTTGGCAATGTTTTGGACTTGAATCAAGAACTCCCGGCATTGCTCGTAGAGATGGAAGAGGTAATCGAGACCGTTCTTTTTGCCTCGTGCTACCTCACCAGGCTCTGTGACAATGAACGGGTGCTCTCGCTGTCTCTCGTAGCCTCCAATATCACCATTTTCATCATCTTCAGCACCTTCTAATTCATCTTCATTATCAACTTCTACCACTTTCTTCGGCCCCTTCCTGCGCCGCTGTTTCTTCCTTCCCCCAGCTACTACCACCTCCCACGTGCCCCCTCCACCGCTCCCTGCCGCCTCTTTCTCTTGCTGCACTGGCTCCTCTGATAAACCTGTCCATCACACTCTTTTCAACACCCCCAACAAGAAAGAAGAAAGAAACAAAAAGAAATATTACTTCCATACACTTTACTACATCAAAATATTGCTTCCTCTCTCAGGATAAGATTTGAAGTTAAGATATTATTTTTTTTTTCTTTGGTCGAGAAGTTAAGATAATGTTGCACCAGCCAAGATAAAATAAAGAGCTACACGTTAATTTTTAAAATCTAAAGTCAAAACCATCCAGCAAAGTTATGTAGCTTGCTTCGCAACAATTTTCCCATTCAGATCAAGCCAACTTTATAGAACTATCACGATCAGGTTTTTGTACAGAAAATGAGCTCAGCCCTCAAAAGCAGCTGCTCAACATTTACGTGTTATAGTATCTGTCCTAAAATGAACATCATATATGTATATTACCAAAGAAAGAAAAAGAACAAAAAACTGTCACTGGATATGATACTCCTTTTACAAGTCATTTCTAGAGTCTATTACGTCAGGCGAGAGCAATCACAATAGTAATAGGAAGTAAATTAATTAGTATAACTCTATAAACTTATAAACAAACCTTCCTGGGAGAGGGCATCAAGAGCGTTGGTGGTGTCACCTGAAACCAGGTGTCGCCGCCTAGAATCCTCTTCTTCAAGCCTTCTCCTTTCAGCTCTAACAGCCGCCTTAATACCATACCTCTCACCCACTAGCAGCTCCCACCTGAATATCTGCGACACGCTATTCATCATCTCATCTAACTCCTCCTCCTTCATGCCTAAAAGGGTGCTCACAGTGAACCCTAACTCGGCTATCTTCGCAGCAGTGTAGTATCTGATCCCATAAGCTTGAAACAACTCCTCTATCCCTCCGAGCTCCCTAGGCGCCCTCCCCATGTAAGCAGCCGCAACCGCAGCAGCCGTCTGCGGCTGAGGAGGCGCCACAGCCTCCATCAAGCGCGCCGGCGTTGGCGCCACTACTCCTCTTGGGTCCCACTTGAAGAAGCCCCCAGTAGTGAAAGCCTCAGGGTCCATTCTCTCTCTCTCTCTCTCAAGAAAAATGGAGTGAACAAAAACAACAAAAAAAAAACACTTTCTTTCCTCTTTATGTTTTGTAGGGTTAGTTGGCGAGGGAAGCTGTCGGTTGCTATAAAGACAGGAATTTCGGAATCCCCAAACTACCCTCGCATGACTGGTTTTTTTGCGTTGTTAGGGGGCAACCAAACTTTTGGAACCCAACCAGTAACCAGCGAGGGACAGTCATTCGGCTTACCCTTCCCTTGCAGTTAATGTTGCATTTCCGTCGGTTTGTAGTGTGACCAATAGGAACTCGACACGTCGTGGAAGCGAAAATGATTAGACCTTTCACGTACCTGATCCCACGAAGGGGTACGGCGGATTTCGGTGATTTAGATGAGGTTTAGGACTTTAATGTGGAATGTTTTGAGCCATCTGATTGGTGATTAGAGAGATCCGTAGGGTAATATTGATGCATCTGAGGAGTGCCAGATACTGTTTCCTTGACTTTTCTTGTTGAGCATGGGTTTTCGTTTTAAAACTTCGTTGGACTTGCCTGGTCTGATTTCGTTAAGCAAAACGATCAACATTCCATTGCTTTCAATGTACCAAAATGCCCCCTATTTTTGCCGAAAATACTGTTCCCCTCTCCTTTTCTATCAATAATATTTTTCTTTTTTTCTTGCATGGCTCCAATTTTTTTTATGTATGTAAGTTTTTTTTCCTTATTTAGAAAATAAAATCTTTTGATTAAAGGATTCCAATCTAAGTCTTTGAAAATATGGTATATATTTTTTTTATTTGATCAAAATACTTAACTGTATAATGTTAAAAAAAATAACCAATGGATAATTGGCTTAATAATTAGTAAATTATTTGTCCTATTAATCCTAAATTTTACTTTTATTAATAACCTTTCACTGCTATATTGAAATGTACAACACAAACAACTTATTTTTGCCATTTAATTTATTGGGTAAAATACTCCAAACTTACTAAATTTTAATCATAATTACACAAAAATTTAATAGTTTTCAAAATAAACATTCTATCTCAAACATTTTAAACAATATTAATGTTAAATATAAAATATTTAAAATACCTCTTTTTTTTCATTATTTTTTTATCTCAGGTTGATTGGCAACATCCCTTGCACTAGTTGACCACCCAACACTCCCCAGGGAGGGGAGCTCCGGTCGAGCTCCCCAAGTGGAGCATCGGTGCTCCCTGAGGAGCTAGATCAAGACAATTTTTTTAAATTAATAAAAATTTGATAAATTTATATAATAATAATTTTTAAAATTAATAAATAATAAAATTATTTTTTTAATATTATTATGTCATCAAACTAACGAAAACACTAACAATTGATTAACAGTTGAACCTGTGTAACTAGTGGAAGATATTTTTTTGAGACAAAGTATCCATTTCGAAAATTAATGAACCTGTTTAAAACTTTAATTAAAATTTAGGAGATACAAGTATTTTACCCTAATTTATTTGATACTTGTATAATGTCTTTTGTTTACATCACATAGTCATTGTACTTATTCTTATTGAGTTTGAATTTTCAAATTTAAATTATTTAATAATTACATAAATTAAAATTTAATTGAGTGATTTATTTATTTACACACTTTACACTATTGAATATGGCTGACTAGATGCAATCTTACTTCTCCCAAAACATAAAAAAGGAATAGATGTGAACATAGATTGAATCCACATATATTTATATAACTTTTATCTGTCCTTTACTGCAAAAGGCCATAGATGCAAGCACACTCAATGAAATATATGCAATATAGGATAATGTAAATATTATTAATATAACTAATATTATTAATTTGTACCTAGTGCCACCTATTGGATGCATGTAAAAATAGTCAACTTTAATTGAGTGAATATTTGGGATAAGATCTAAATTTATCATTTGAGGGTGATAAATCAAATTTATCATTAATTTTTGAATGAGTGTGATTTTACTATTGTATTTTATAATTTATCATTAATTTTTGTACAATATTTCTTTTTTTTTGGACTTGATGGAAAAAGGATTTAAATCATATTTTTTAAATAAGTAAATCATACATCAATTACTAAACCAAATGTTTGAGTGTTTGTAAAATACTTTATTTTCTTATAAAACATTCCTTTATTTTCTTATAAAATACTTTTTTATCGTTAAATTTTAGCTAATTTTGAATTAAATAAAAAAATATAAAAACAAAATTATGTCCATTAAAATATGAGTGATAAATTTGATTTACATGGAGTTTAGAATTTGAACCTTATGAGTGAATATTTCAAACACTTGAAGCTTCTCCTCACAAGCTTGATTGAATTCAAAGTAAAAAATTACAAAAGAAAAAAATAATTGAGTTTGATTGAATGAATTCATTGTGTTTGAAAAGTTAATTACTTATTTTTGTTATAACCAGAGAGCAAAAATATATTGTGAATAGGCAAGTACATTATCTACGTTGGCCTGGAAGGAAAAAGATGAAAAAAGAAGGACACTTGTGCATTAACTAAATGCAGGGGCAGGAATTTAAAGAGAGGGCAGATAGGGTTTCGCTCCCCGAATGCCACCCAAGGCAAGGAAAAGTTGTCGTTGTAGGGGAACAATGGAGCCCTCTGAAAAGGCTTTTCTGCGACTGCCAATCTGAGCCTGAAGCCTTTCAATTAAGACAAGTTCTGGAAAGGCTAGCATCGTAATTTCAAAGAAAATAGCTAAATTAACTTTCTAGTTAAATTTTTTTTTTTTAAAAAAAGACCATTATTTTATTAATTAATACACTATTCATTGGCAATGCAAAACTTCAGAGAAGTACAGAAATGGTCAGGTGTTTCAGCTGAACCCGGTTGCCGAAGCTCTCTGATAAAGACTGTTTTCATTTGTACTTTCGAAGACAACATCACTTCTCAAAGCCATGATCTAATGCTCTTCTTCCTGTCTGCTCCCACCATCAAGACCAACATGATTGGTCCATGACACGAAACACTGAACACATGTGCAGATGTCATTGGTGGTATGTATTTCTAGGTTCAAAAGTCTACTGTTTGGGGATTAAGGAAAAAACATGGGAAGAAAGTGAAGAAACCTCCTACACCTATGAGAGATCTTTATCTTCTTTTCAGAATTATTAAAGATTAAAGGACAAAAACTTTGGTCAACCGGATGGTCACTTTCAGTTTGACCAATGGAAAGACGACACGTCATGCCTCTGCTGGATGCTAACAATTCGCCTCATGACTGAGTCAGTGGCGTTTGCTTCATCAGAGAAGGCTGATGGGCTTACACCCAGCAACAGTACTCTTCCTTTTACAACTTTCTTTGTCTTTTCTTTCTTTCTTTCTTCCTTCCCCCCCCCCCTTCCTCTCTCTCTCTCCTCAATACCAACATCTTGTTGTTTTGTTTTTTTTCTGTTATGCCCTTGATTCAGTTTTGGGTCCTCTTCCTACCCTGCTGTGCTGGCTACAACCTGAAACTGTGCTACTGTTTTGGAACAGATCCTCCATATAATACATTTAATTTTTTAATTTTTTATGTTCATTTCATATTATAAATTCAAATTTCTTATAATATTGATATACAATGTTTTTTATATATAAAAAAAATAAGAGGGCAGTTACCATATATCACAAGTATTAAAGTCAAGCTTAGAAAGCGAGTTTGGACTTTTGGGTCTTGAAAATAGAAATCCTAGGAAACCAGAACGAGCCCATGGGTATGGGTTCATTCAACCTTACTGGAAAAGAAGGCCAGCCCAGTCCCACTTACGTGTTGGCAACACCCCATTTCAATTGGCAATGTTGTTTTCCCTCAAAGGCTGGCTCAGTCCAACGGAAGGGAAAAGAGGCAGAAACAGAAAGGTAGAATAAAGATATGCAGAGAAATGGAGTGAAGAAGCTGATTCAACAGACCTCCGCGGCAATCAGATGTACCCATTCTCACACTTCACTCTCTTTCTCTCCTGATTTCCTCCACCATTCTAGAGGTGCCTGTTTTCCGTTTATTCTTATTTCTTTCAATTCATATCTTTCTTTTTACTAGTAGTAGCAGTTAGAGGAATCCAACAAGTTAAAATACATAAAATGGTAATTGAAGCAATAAAATATGTTCATTAATTGAACTCAATTCTATGATGCCGTGTACGCTTTACCAATTGTTATGGTTTTGTATCTGAAATCATTGGAGAATTTCGGGGGTGGTTTGGTTTAATGTCTTAACGTTTAAAATACCATCTTCTATGAACCCGTCTTAGCCTCAACTTGATTAGTGCGGCACTTTTTATATTTTTATAGATCATCGTACAGTATGTGAGATTCTTGAAGCCTGCAAGCTCTCCTCAGATTATAAGACTGCAAGTGCAATCCACGCAATAATCTTTAAACTCGGGTATGGAACTTATCCATCTCTTGTAACTACTTTGATATCGACTTACTTGCAATGTGGTTGGCTCGTTCTAGCTCATCAACTTATTGATCAAGTTTTTCGATCGGATTGTAATTTGGTCATTCTGAACTTAGTTATTGAACATCTAATGAAACTTGGAGAATATGGTTCTGCAAAGAAGGTGTTTCATAAAATGCCCGTTCGAGATTTGGTGACATGGAACATAATGATTGGAGGATATGTTAGAAATGCACGCTTTGAGGAGGCTTTGACCTTCTTTCGTGAGATGCTTGGCTCAAATGTAAAACCAGATAAGTTTACATTTGCATCAGTTATCACAGGGTGTGCACGACTTGGAGCTCTTAATCATGCCTTATGGGTGCATAGTTTGATAACTGAGAAAGAAATTGAACTAAATGCCATACTGAATGCAGCTCTAATAGACATGTACTCAAAGTGTGGTAGAATTCACACTGCAAAGGAAGTTTTTAATAGCGCAGAGCACAATGATGTGTCTATCTGGAATGCAATGATTAATGGGTTAGCAATTCATGGGCTTGCTTTTGAGGCAATTGCTGTTTTCTCAAAGATGAGGGTGGAAAATATTTTACCTGATTCAATAACTTTTATTGTACTCTTAACTGCGTGCAGCCACTCTGGTTTGGTTGAAGAGGGTCAGAAATACTTTGATTTAATGAGTGGCCATTATTCAATTCAGCCACAAATTGAGCATTATGGGGCAATGGTTGACCTCTATGGTCGAGCTGGCCAGCTAGAAGAGGCTTATGCCATTATTAAAGCAATGCCTATGGAGCCAGATATTGTTATTTGGAGGGCACTTTTAAGTGCTTGTCGAACTTATAGAAAGCCAGAACTGGGTGAAGTTGCCATTGCTAATATATCACGTCTTGAGAGTGGTGATTATGTCTTGCTGTCAAATATCTACTGCTCTGTGAAGAAATGGGAGAGTGCTGAAGGACTCAGAGAAATGATGAAAAAAAAAGGAATTCGTAAAATTAGGGGTAGGAGTTGGATTGAGTTGGGAGGAATCATTCACCGTTTTAAGGCAGGTGATAGATCTCACCCTGAAACAGAGGGATTATACAAAGTGTTGGAAGGGCTGATACAACGGACAAAGTTGAAAGGGTTTCTTCCTGAAACGGAGTTGGTTTTAATGGATATCTCTGAAGAGGAAAAGGAAGGAAATTTGAATCATCACAGTGAGAAGTTGGCACTGGCGTATGGAATCCTAAAAACTAGTCCTGGAACAGAAATTATGATCTCAAAAAACCTCCGGATCTGTCATGATTGCCACAATTGGATAAAAATGGTTTCAAAACTATTAATCAGGGTGATTATTGTTAGGGATCGAATTCGTTTTCATCGGTTTGAAGGTGGTTTATGTTCTTGTGCAGACTATTGGTAGCTTGTCTTTTTGCTCTTTCAAGTTTTATTTTTATTGTTTAAGGCATTTCATAAACCAAGGTAGCATTATTAGTATATCCCCTGGTGCCCATAAACACTGGGGAGCTGGTTGGCCAGGATTGAGGGTTCTTCTGGGAAGAATAGTTATTCTTACATTTTTGGTAGGTGTATCTCAAAGTATTGGTGGTAATTATTTGTACTTAATGCGGCATTCTTCATTTGTTACTGTTCAAGCAGTATCCTATCATTTGCCTTCCTCCATTGCCTAAAGAAAATGGGGAAAAAAACAAGTATCCTTATGAAGCCAATCTTTTGTAACGCATGAATTAGTATTGTCGTATTGCTTGGAAGAGGATCCAACTTAATTGATATCTGGTACCATGCTTGTCAGCTTATACTTAAGCAATTTGGACCCTTTATGGAATCAGCTGAAATTTTTGGAAGGTTTTTGTGTTTCTATCATTGCTATATATCATTGATGGCTGATAAGATATTCTTGGCTATAGGATGACATTTGTTTAACTTCAGTACAGCAATTATTTGATTAACTGTGCAGTAAAATTTGTTTAGTTAGATACTTCAGCGCTCTTGAGGGATGATCTCTACTGCTAAACTGATTTGTTGGAGCAGATGGAAATGCTGTTAGACTCAGGTGAATTCCACATCATTTTACTTGGAAATAAATAACCCTCAATACAATCTTTTTTCAGTAGCATTACGGTTCTTGGTTTTTCTTTGGTGCCATTGTACCTTATTAACTAACTCATTAAAGTTTAATATTCATAGTTTGTCATGGACAATATTTAGAAACTTGTATAATGATAGGTGATTAATTTCTGTTTAATGAAAGCTTGCCATTGTCATTGTTCTACTATTAACTATGTGCTAATTTCTGACTAAATCATTAACAATGAGACAAACAGCGCTCACTTCACTCCCTTTCATGTCTTAATAAAATGTGAAATTGAAAATTGAGTCTTTTATAATCTCAATGTCAGTACCTATCGTCCTTTACTGTTTTGATGGAAGATAATTTGGTGTCTTGGCTTCAGTTTAGTTATAGCTATATTGGTGTATCTAACATCTGCACAATCTTTTATGTAGCTGTCCATGTTACATTTTTTATAACTGCCATACATCTCAGTCTCTTGTGTTTGTCTGACTTGTCATTATTGGTTAGTTTATTTGGTTTGGTGTATAAATAATTGTAGATTAAATGTCTTTAAGATTTTGTGTTTCAATACAGATCTCCAAGCCATATCTGGGTGTGATTTTGGGGTCACACAGCAACTGTGTTGAATGTGAATCATCCTACTTCAAGGATGGACATCATGCTTGTGGTCCCAATGCCTGTGAATAGTTTCCTTTGGTGCCTGTGGCAACCAGGCATGTCTTCACCTTATCTCAAAATGTTGGTATGAGGTCAGTTTGTTGCTCATAAGCTGCCCTAATCCTTATGATCATGCTGAGCATGTTTCTCTTCAAGGATTTTCTCTCTCTTCCTTGAGGTTCAGCATGCTGCATTTGGCTCCCGTTTGTGACCTTGCAGATAACCTGCAGTCAGGAACTTGAAAAGGATTGCCCAAATGCTTGAATTACATTTCTAAACCAAGTGCTCCTTTGGCTGCTGATTTGCGTGGCAATAATGAAAATGCTTTGACAATATTTGCTGGGCAGCATCCTCAAAGTCAGAGTTCTGCATTTGCACCCTGCGAATTCCTTTTCTAAACTTATAAAGAGTTTTGTTCATCACTTGGCTTCTGGTTCTGGGTCATTTTTGGACATTAGGCATATACCTGAACTATAAACTTGTTGATTGAGCTGCCATCACCTGAACCTGGTGCCTCGTTTTTCTTTAACTTACTTTTGAGTATGCTTTTTTTTAGCAGTCATGGACTAATCCACCTTAGCTTACTATCATGTTAAATTCAATTACCTTTAGACTAAATATTTTGATCATATTGGATTCATTTCTTTTTCCTGTTGTTGGATGATTGAAATTTTGATTCATCCAAAGTAGGAAGAAGAATACCTGCTAGAAGCCTAGAACAGGTTAAATTCTGCAGAAGGTAGCAAAGAATGAATGGAAATTATAAGGTTCATATCCAACCGATTATAGACAACAAGAATGAGATAGAATCACAAAACAATAATTTGCATATATTCACTCTTGCACGCTGGTGAGAGAACTGGAAGCCTCAGTTATGTTTCACCACAATAGTGGGTTTCCACTAAACTATTTTTTGCTGCCAATATTTCTCTTTATAAGTTTTGCAGATCTTGTTGGGATTTACTGTCTTATTGAAAACCAACTTATCCTACTGCCCGTTGATAATGGCTAAACCTTTCCTGCATACGTACTCTCTGCGTCTCTCCAGTTGCTTATTGAGCTTCCAAACACTGCTCTCAATCCCAAGTTACTCTTTTAATGGACGTCATGAAATAAATGAAGATATATAATTTCAGTGAACAGATGGATGCATCCCATTAAAGTCTTTTAGCAGACTCTTTTAGTCTAAAGAGTGAACTAAGTTCATATATAGTATTTAGCAGTCATGAATTGGAACCAATGGCAGTTTGCCACCATATGTTTCTGGGAGCTGGCTCTCGTCTATCTCTTCAAGCAGAGTTGATTTGAGTGTCTTGTTCCCAACGAATACGATCTGTGAAGATGCACACAAACTTTTTATGTCAGTCTACGGTAATGTGATAGCTAATTTAGCTTCAATTTGTTGTCAAGAATTCAGAACTTTACCTTCTTCCGGGTTTTGTTGTCGATAAAAGGGTAAACAATCTTCCAAGCTGTCATGAATATGTACGGTGCATGAACTATGAAGAGCTTTTCTAGTCTTTCAGGGTAGTACTCCTGCCAGTTTCAGGGAAGAAATTATGTTACGTATAATCTTACGGCTAATGACATATCTTTTTCCCCTGATCATTTGAGCAGGGAAGAAGATAAAAATGGAAAACGATGTATTGGTACTGGGCAGTTTCTTATATATTTAATTAAAGTGCTGAACCTGCACGAGAGATAGAGCTGCAAGGTATGCACGGATGTCGCTGTTTGCATATCCCCAACCTTCAAGATCTCCAATAACAACGAATTTCTCTTGTCCTGGAGGCATCCTGGCACAGCAAGATTGCATCAGATATTCAAATACAGCCTATAGATAGGTGCCATAATCCCAAAATTCTATGCTGCTTCAGTCTGATTACTGATCATGAGCACGTGATTCTATATTGTGCTAGGCACCTCTGCCTGTGCGTACGAGTGATACAAATGTATCCTCAAGAACAATTGATGGGCTGATCAATAAACATGGATAAGAGATTACCTAGCAAATATTTTGTCAAAAGCGTAGACTATAAAACCTGTATATTGAAGTAGCAGATTAAAATAAATAAACATGTCGGGGCAAAATCAGATCAAAATTATTAGCAGCCAGACTTTGATAAATGTTTTGGAGTTGGAAAAGTGACGTACGCTTGAATTCTTCCACACCCCCTTTATGTTGAAAATGTCTTGCAGCAAGAACAACTGCTATGAGTCGTCCTTTCTTGTCTGATCCTTGCAGAAACATCTTGTTCTGTTCAATTTCTTGTGCAACTTCTGATGGAGATATGGAACCGTTCGGAACAAAGCTCCGTCTCCACTTCAGGTACTTAAGGAACATGGCAGATGCTTTCTCTACATCTAAATCACGAGCTCGCAGAAATCTTCTGAATGTCAAATCATCTACTTCCTGCAAATTGAAATTCAGCGCCATCTTCTCAAACCATCAGCAGTCCAGTGGCAATGAAATAGAACACAAGCAAAAGCTCGGTGACTTCAGGCAAAGGACTTGATAGACTATACATTTTTCCATGTTGGTTATTTTAGTACTTCTGAGTGTTCGTACGTCGTGGATTTCCACTTTCTGCTCAACTTTGTAACAATTGATAAAGTTAAGCAATAATTTTGATGCTAGAAGAAGATATTAAAGGCAACACGTATTGTCAAGGAATTGTACAGAATTTCTTGCCCATGTATTGTAAGAGAAGGGTAGGTTGAGATTCACATGTACAAGAAATGAAGGGCAGGCAGGCACCTCCTGACCCCAGGCTTAGGATCTGAGGTATGTTGCTGGTAATGATTATCCATTTCATCCTTTTACATGGAAAACACTACATGAATACTTCAATTACATGATAAAATGAAAATCCAGATAAATGAAAAACTTAATGAAGTTATCCGGAGACACCTAGATTTGGTGGTAAAGGACTGATCAGGAGATTCTTGACGTCTTTTAACTGGCATGTTTATGGAGAATGGAGAGTTGTTGATGGTGAAATCTAGGCTGTGGCGTAAGAGTTTCCTTCTTGTTATCCGGAAACATGAAGGAAGAAATTAATATATCTTAGAGAAAAGTTTCCTCCATTGGTTAATTAAGGCTTTAACTTCATTCCGGGTTAGAACATGGCAAACAAACGTGAAGACATCATGATTTTGTAGACTGTATACGAAGGAAACTTTGTCTCTTTACCAGGTACCATGTGTTTCATTATCTCTTTTAGAATCTTACAACGAAGGAAAATCGCCAAAACTAAAAAAGAGAGAGAAAGAAACAAGAATGACTAACAATCAAAAAAGGAGCAAACCCTCTGTTCTGCAGATGGATAGGATAGCTGCAAGAAATACAACAAAACAGAAGGGAAAAGAAAGCCAGAAATTAGAGAAGCAAGCAAACCTTGGAAGAGGGATCTTGTGTTTCGACCAAAGTTCTCATAAGACTTATTTTGGTCTTCTCTATCCCATTGCTTTTAAAGCTCTCTTCTTCTGTTTCCGTGGAGCAGTCCATGCTATCAGAACTCATCATCATCATCATGATTCTCGGTTCCCTTCCTCAGTGTATGTATATAAACCATGCGGGAGGAGGCTATACTTTTCCACCCAAAGATTAATCTTTTCAGAACAGAATCTAGTCCTTATCGGTCACGTCTCTAACATTAAAAGCAAAATTCAAAGCTAAAGCTGTTGCCGTTGAATTCAGTTCGCCGCTTAGACAGTCCGGGAAGTTGAACTACACATTGAAAGCGTCGTTGTTAGGTAGCTTGGCCAGACAACGGTGAATCCTAGACCTCATTGAAGACTTTGAGTTTTTTTTTTCGTTTATCAATTTTTTATTTACTCGCATAACTTAATATATTAATATATATAATTTTATGAACTATTAATATTTTAACAAAATCAGCCTTTAGATTTAATAATTTATTCGTGCTCGTCATGGATTAAGGTAAAGTTTTAAATTAATCCAATATTTTTATTATATCAATGGACAAAAATTATTAAATTATCATTAATAATATTAAGAGATTGAAATTCATATTTATTAAAGATTATCTTCACTTGATAACTGTTAGTCTTCTTAATTGTTTTTATTAATTTTTATCAATGATTTTTTAAAATAGATAAAATTTAATATGTAACATTTTAATAAATTAAATCTTAAAATAAAAAAATTTAACAAAGTTATATGGAAACCTTCTTTTTATTATCTTATATTTACAGTTTTCTATCACGGTTAACGAAAGATTTTAAACTCAACATAATTTAATACTATATAAAAATGGCTTCATTCCACAGATATTTCTCTGCACCGTACTTGACCAGTTGGGTCTGTCAGAAATGGTTAAAGACTTCATAGTTGCTTTCATTTGTCGCCGGCATAAATGGTTTGGTTACTTACAAACTTTTCTTTGCCGATTGTCAGCCATTTTGACCATACCCTTACCCGCCTCTCCACTCTCCGCACAACATGGAATTGTATAAGCCTATTATCCAGCTCATCTGAATAGAAATTTAATTAGTTATAACATGCCATTCACGCTTGCTTGGGAAGCAGGGACTGACGGAGTAAGGGTTCCAGCCAGGATCACGTCCAGGTCAAATCCATCCTAATATGAATAGGATCGCGTTGCTCATGCATCGAGATCCTGGTCAACTACAACGAACCCCAGATCTTGGCCATGAAAAACGCAGCACATTTGTAACCTACCATGGATGATGCAGCCTCAGCCGCTGACTTGGGTACCAAGGAAAGCGAAGGGATTATATATGTTTGATAACAATGAATCTCTAACATCAATTAAATAATGTTAGCTAACAAGAGAATTCAGTTCCCAAATTCTGGTAAACTAATTAGCTGATTCCATATACTTAATTAGGATATGTATGTAGTCATGAGCTTTTCATGTGTCATCTACTTAACATTTTCCCAACTAGTCACATCTAAGTTAACCAGGAAAATTAGTTCAAAGGGAAGTAAAATAACAAATTAAAGCACTAACCAGTATAGTTTCTTTCCACAGTTTAATCGTACAGCTTCGGTTGTTCATCATATTAATTACTCATTCATAAATTTTTTTTTTTTGTGATTGTAATTATCGCTGTGATAATTGAATCACATGTTGGGTAGGTGTAGGTCATTTTCTGTATTCAATGCAACATGCATAACTTTTTTGTACTATCGACTTCTCAGTACATTAGTAATTACTGTCTTTGTTTTGGGAATTTTTCTTTTGGATTGAATACTGTCTTATTCTGGTGGAGATAAATTCAAGTTAACTAGGAATTATATGCTCATAGTTTAGAAAATTAGTGGTAATTAAAAAGTTAAGTATTTGGTAGAGCGAGAAATGCACATAAATACTAATAAATTCTTCAACCATTTCAATTGTATATTCAATAAATTAAGATGTGGCATACAACTTAAACTTATGGTACACTGTATATATGAAAATATTAAGATATTTTTTAAATTCATATCTTGGATTTGAAGTCCAGAGTTAGAAACCACCATTAGCATGCACTTGTACAAGTTTTAAGAGAAGTTAGATAATCTCAATAATTAAATGTTCTCAAACCAAATATTAGAACTAAATGGAAAAAAATAAGAACATAATACTTAAAAAAGTATTGAATTATTCAGAAATATTTAAATAAATTTTTATTTTTTTATTATGTTCAATCAAATTTTTATTTTTTTTATTTTGAGTTTAATAAATTTTTATAATTAATAATTGACTAATTATACGTAATTAAAATATCATTTATTATTATATGTCATGTGACGTTAGACATACTGACATGTTACAATTGATGATGACGTGGTATGCTATCATATGATATATTTCACTCTTCACGTCAGTATTCAATCAACGTTATGTAAATATAAAATAACAAATCACAATTTAACTAATGATAATTAATCAATTATTAGTTATAAGTGTTTATTTGATCTAACAGAAAAATATATGTTATTGATTAATCATAATAAAAAAAATAAAAAATTTTATTTAAAATTTTAAAAATAATTTAAGAAATTTTGTAACATTATGTCAAAAACGAATTAAAATGAGTTAGTTGAATCTAATGAAATAGGAAAACTATCTCTCATTGTAAAATCTATTTAGCATTTAATAGTCGCACTTTACAGGTAGCACAATTCAGTCTTTATAAGGACCGAAATTACTGGCTACTGATGAATTACTTGCCGTTTAGGTATCAATCCTTTTCTCTAATTAATGCAACATACATGTATACGTTTTCTACTTAAATATCATTCCATTATATTAAGTAACCATTACATTTTCTGAATTTTCTTTTAATCGATTAATTATCCACTTGCAACATACATAATCTGATTGAATAAAGTGGGGGGCAGCTTGTATCCGTCATACATGTAATAATGTCCCATCAAATTCGAACTCAAAACTCCCAAATGATCCAATTAATTAGAGCCAAATTGAGTAGGAAATAATGAAAGAGTCATGTTTTGGGACTTGAGTTAACAACTCAATCTCGACAAGGGGCCTGAAAAGTACAAAAAAGGAATGGGCCTATCGTGAGGGATAAATAAAGTTCAGGGCCCTTAGGGGCTTGGCCCTATGAATTACAACAATGAATTTGGTACGCATGAAAAATTAGCGAAATAAAAATAAAATTGACGTATTTAAATATTTAATTTATTATTTAGTACATAATTTTTTTATTTAAAAAATAAGATTTAAATTCTCTGTCAATAAATACATACAAAGGGCTATGAGTTCCAAGGAGCAAACATAAGACAAAGCAGGCTGACCCTCTTTGCTTACTGCCCACAAACAATTATAGAAACACTCTTCTTCAGCTGCAATTTTTGTATCATTCATAACCCTCTTTGCTTACCGCGCAACTGATCTGGTCAGGGCAGGCTGTAGGCTAAGGCAAGCTAAGCCCTTGCTTTAGGCCCAATTTTTAATAGGCCTCATTTTTTTTTTTTTAAATGCTATATCTTTATACCTTGAGCAAGTCAATGTACAAAAGAGCAGGTGATGAGGTGAACAAAAACCATCACTGCATAATGGGCACTTACCGTCTCAGTCTCTTGACGTCTTATAATTTTATAATAATAAAATTAATTTATATTAAAAAAATATAAAAATTAAAATAATTAATAAAATATTTAATTATCATCTCATATTTAATAAATATTTATTTTTTCTTATTTTTCATATTTTTTAATTTTTAACTATTTAAGTTATTTTTTATTAAAAATATATAAAAATTAAATAATTAATAAAATAATATATTCTTTCAATTCTTTAATTATGTACTTAATAAATTTAAATTTTTATCACTTTTTAATTTTCACAATGATATTAATTATCAATTATTTCTCTTATTCTAAATTAATTAATAATAATACGTATTTAATGCTCTCTAATGATTTCAATAAAAAAAACCTTAGTTTCTTAATATAAACAAAAATTAATTAAATATTTAATTTTAGACTCTTGAAGTTATTGAGCGGCTCCTGGATCTAGTCACTCCCCAACCATTCAACAATAATCAACGGAAGGAGCTCGCTAGATGGATGACGAAGTCTGAGAGAAATGCCCCCTACTCTAAGCACGAATTGGCGAGTATGTTGAAACACATATTCCCAGTGGGTGATGTGCTACATCAGTGGCCCTTGGTTGTTTTTGCAATATCAGCATCAAAGTTACAGACCATTTTCTTGAATTATTTCCACAATCCAGGCAATCTCTAGACTACATTTAACCTTAACTCCCGCTACCCATACAAGTTTTGTTATTCACGAGATTGTCAGGATTGGGTGCATCATAGGTTAAATGTTAGGTGTTGAGGAATTGCCATGCATGCTTGAGAGATTAGAAGCTTTCAAGTTCTGACAAAAACAAGACAAGTGGTGGTGCATGACGGCCTTCACTCATTCATTATAAGTCTTTGCAATTTTAAAAGCAAGTCCTTGGCTCTTGTTTCTGTCAGGTTGCTAGCCATGCATAAGAATCCAATACATTTACTAAATACCATTTGAATTTCTCATACTCAACTCTTTAGACTTGATTTAATTCTTACTTAAAATACTTATTTTTTACTTTTAAAAGCAAAAAAAAATGTTTTGGATACATAATAAATAATAGCACCATTGTATTTTTAAATGATTTAAACATAACTGAAGAGTAATTAATGTGATATTAAATTATTAACATAAAATATAACAAATTCTACAAAATTTTTATTTTATTTTTTAAAGTCCCAACTCATGATCATGACAAAAACAAACTTTTCAAACCGCAAACCTAAATTAAAACCAGCCACAAATTCAAATCAAATGCGACCTATTGACCCATTTATATAAAAATAAAAGTAAATTAAAATATGTAAAAAAAAAGAGCCTAAAATAGTTACTTGTACTTGATCTCCAGTATGGTTAATTCTTGAGCTGTAGAATCTAGCTGGAGTCATTAATACCTTGTAAATACTTTTATTTGGTTTTTTTTTTTGTTTTTGCTAAGAACATAAACTTAACTGGCATAGCATAAATAAATCACCTTTAATGCTAAACTTTAACCCTTCAATTCCTTCTTACTATAAACAAAGTAATCATCATTCCTTTCCCATGAAACAGGGTCTACCGACTCTCATTACTTCGAATTTCCTCTTCATTTTCAGCTAAAACCAGGGGGAAAAGAAAAAAGAAAATACTGAGAAAATATCAAAGTAGAATCGTTGGGTGTCGGCAGCGCCACGTTGTATTTGTTTTAAATATTAAAGAAATTGATTAAATAATTAAGAAAAAAATATAAGAAAAAGGGAAGGCAGGTCGAAGGTTGATGACAATGGTTGGATTCTGGTACCTATGAGATGGACTTCTCATCAAATCAAATCATATAAAAACACAAATTAAACGAAAAGATAAATAAATTACTTAAACCCAGCCGTTTTCCATTTTGTATCATTTGTGTCAAATACCCACATTGGTATTTAAAAAAAAAAACATTATTGGAGCAAAAATTTGCTTGTCCTTCTCTATCAAAAGCTCTTGCACTCTCTTTGTCTAACTAACAATAGAAGGGAAAAGAGAAACCCATTTCTTTCATACCCGTGAAAGTCTGGAAATCTTAAGAAATCTCCCTTTCTCTTAACTACTTGTTCTTGTGACATCACAACTGTTTATTTTCCTTTGTTTTTTTTTTTTGCTCTTTATTTCTGTTTTATATCTCTTTGGAAGGGGGTGGTGTGCAGCTGTGTCTTGGGTTATTTCTTTGAGCTCGTATTCTTTGCTAGATTTGAGAGATTTTGTTTAGTGTTGAAGGAGTAATACTGGGAAGAGAAAATGAAGATTTGGAGATGGGTATTTGTTGAAATTCTTATTCTTGCCGCTTGTGCTTTCAAGATTGAGGCTTTCAATCTGGGTCGCAGTCAACCTACTGAGAGAATTTCAGGTAAGATTCATCCTTTACTATATTTCTCTGAGGGTTCATTTAGCTGAATTCAGCAATATAGTTTTGATAATTTTGTTGGGTTTTCTTTCTTATTAAGAACTAATGTAGTGAAGAATTTTGCCGATCTGCTCTGAGTTTAAGCTGGATTAGACATTTCCTTGGTGGTTTCTGACTTTAAATTTTGTTCCTCTGGCTTTTTTTTTTTTTCGTTCACTCCATTAGAATGTTTTGTGTTTACCAGTCACGTAGTGTAGTTGAGCATTTCTTTCCATAATAATGTAGATTTTCATATAAAAATTTAAATGTTGTCAAGGTGGATACAGTTCCTGAGGTCTAAAAATTAGTTAATTCCAATGATAACGGGGAGAGAACTACCTATTAGTACCTTATAATACATGTGGGCATTGAGGAAATTTTGTTTGGACTATTAATCTATAATGCTAATACAGAGGCAACATTGTTCGAAAAACTGGAATCCTCATAGCATATCCTTACAGTGATATTAATCTTAGTTGAGATGCCGCATAAGAATTGTACAAGAATTAGAAAATATAAAAATTATAATAGTCTGATATCTGATGTTATGCTATGATCTTAGGTTTAAGGTTTGTTTGTCTGAATATGGTGTCTCATGCATAATTGCATATGTGTGATAAGTAGCTACATAAAAACATCCTGTAATATGATGAATAAAATTATATTCCTGACAATCATTTAGGGCCATTTTAAGTGAAATTATTAAGGCTCCATTTGGTTGACGCTTTTGCAATTTGTTCTGTTCTTTTTTTTTTTTTTGTACGAAAAAATAAATAGAATACAAAGGACAGATAGCAAAAGTATGAAGCAAATGGAGCATAAGGGGTTCTTTCTAAGCAAACTGGTCTAGGACATATGGATTATATCAACATTGTACAAAGTTTGAAGATCCTATTATAAATATAGCATGATCTACTTATAGGGCCTGTTTAGTTTGGGAACGTTCTTTTTTCCCTTTTACAAGGGTTTCCACACTTACTTATTGACCTTATTCTTATTCATCAGATATAGAGTAAAAGGGGAGATGGAATGTGGAAAACATTTTTCAAATCTACACATACCTGTAACTTCTCTTCCGTGCTAATTTATGGATGTGTTTGCACTTAAAGAGGTTGAAGAACAGGAAAAATACCTATCCTTGGTCAGTAGCATTTATTTCGGGCACCTCTGCCATGTATATCTCAACAACATGTATATATCATTAAAACAGTGTAGGAAGTTCAATTTAGGAGCTGAGTCCTACTTTTTTGAAGTACGATGCAAGGCATATACTTTTTCAGATCTCAACTGTCAAATCAAGGCCTACTTATTCCTCTTAAAAAGTTGCATACCAAGATGTCCTGTGTATTTTTTTATCATTTTTTGTTTTCTCCACTTTGTGCTTCACACCTATTCCTCAAGCATTGCCATTCTGACATTCTTCACATGTTGTAAAATTCTCCTTTTACATCACAAATAGTAAAAGTATTACTACTAAACTATCAAATTTCTCGTGCTATGAATTGTTAAGCATTGCATTCTAATTTGATGGAGTTTCACGATTGCAGGTAGTGCTGGTGATGTCTTGGAAGATGATCCAGTTGGAAGGTTGAAAGTTTTTGTTTATGAGCTTCCTAGCAAATACAACAAGAAGATTTTGCAGAAGGATCCAAGATGCCTCAACCACATGTTTGCAGCTGAGATCTACATGCATAGGTTTCTATTATCTAGCCCTGTTCGAACCCTCAACCCTGAGGAGGCTGATTGGTTTTACACTCCTGTATACACTACATGTGACCTGACACCAAATGGCCTCCCTTTGCCATTTAAGTCACCACGAATGATGAGAAGTGCAATTCAGCTTATTTCTTCGAATTGGCCTTATTGGAACCGGACAGAAGGGGCTGATCACTTTTTTCTGGTACCACATGACTTTGGAGCATGCTTCCATTATCAAGTAAGTATTACTCCTTACCTTCCATTCTTCTCTATTATCGTGCACTATCTTGTATGCTAATTGACATATTTTCAACTGATTGGCTTGATTATTGTGATTTCTTTTAGTGCCCCACTGGATTTTAGTCTTTTGGGTTTGTGGGACTGTTATTTGGTCTTGCCTTCTGGAAATTGATTTTCACCCTATTTTTGATTCAGAATAGATAATTATTTATTCACATATGTTATTGCAGGAGGAGAAAGCCATTGAAAGAGGAATTCTCCCCTTGCTCCAACGTGCCACATTGGTTCAGACTTTTGGACAGCGGAATCATGTTTGCCTGAAAGAGGGCTCAATCACAATTCCACCATATGCTCCACCCCAGAAAATGCAAACACACCTGATTCCTGAAAAAACTCCCAGGTCCATTTTTGTTTACTTCCGTGGACTGTTTTATGATGTTGGAAATGACCCTGAAGGTGGTTACTATGCAAGGTATGTCTCACTATTGACTTGTTAATAAGGTAGTGTTTGAATGTTAAAGGTCTTTATTTTTCTTATGAGATGTAAACAAAAGAAAAGTCATTGTGATGAAATATGGTTGCTAAAACATGTTGATCGGATCAGATGTTATGGCATGGAAATGAAGATATTGGAATTGAGGGCCTCCTTTCATGTTGCTGAAAAAGGCAATACGTAGGACCATGTAGAAATTGCCATATGTCAAATGAAAAATGATTGAATGAAAATTTTCTTAATACTGTGTGATGTTATTTATGGTTGCTTGCTGTAAGACAAATTTGAGCCTAGATACCTGAGTTTAGCTTGGTCTATGATTTTGCAGAGGTGCTAGAGCAGCAGTATGGGAGAACTTTAAGGACAATCCACTCTTTGACATTTCTACTGAGCATCCAACGACCTATTATGAGGACATGCAGCGAGCTGTATTTTGTTTGTGTCCTCTTGGCTGGGCACCTTGGAGCCCTAGATTGGTTGAAGCAGTCATATTTGGATGCATTCCAGTTATTATAGCAGATGACATCGTTCTACCCTTTGCTGATGCAATTCCGTGGGAAGAAATTGGAGTTTTTGTCGATGAGAAGGATGTTCCCAACTTGGACACAATACTCACATCGATCCCACCTGAAGTAATATTAAGAAAGCAGAGATTGCTTGCCAACCCTTCAATGAAGCAGGCAATGTTATTCCCCCAACCTGCTCAACCAGGAGATGCTTTCCATCAAGTTTTGAATGGACTTGCACGTAAGTTGCCACATGACAAGAGCGTGTACTTGAAGCCTGGTGAAAAGGTCTTGAATTGGACTGCTGGCCCTGTAGGTGATCTGAAACCTTGGTAGCAGTTGTAACATCAAGTTCCTAAAACCTTGTAGCATTCTGCTTATTAGACCTACCTCTGAACATTGTTGGGGTTTATTGGTGTAATTGAGCCACAGATACAAAAATGTAAATCTTAATTCTGCCAGAATGCATTAGATATAGTGTTCTTTTTTGCAGCTTTAGGGTTGTGACCGTGCCTTGTATGTTTTCACAGTATTCAGGACTGGTCAATCTTCAATTCATTCAGTTAACTGCATCATTGAAAGATGATAAAGATCTTTGTGTGGGTAAAATTTATGTCATACTTTTCTAGGTGGTTCATAAGAGAGAATATTATTACTATGATTTACATAAGCTGCAATGTGAGTTTGTTGTGCCTGTGACCTGGCCTCCTCCTCTGCATATAGAATGAAAAGCTGGCATGAAACTGGATACCGCCTGTGTGGATAGCAAGAAAGCGGCCGTTAGCGAAGAGTAAGCAAAAGCTAAGTATAGCGAACAGCAGCCGTCGATTTCGTTTAAAGAACCAGAGACCGACCAGGTGGATTATTGTACTGTTCGAAGAGTACTGAGCACATTGGAAGCTGTGGTAGTTTAGACCGCTTGGTCACGAATCTGCTTTTCTTTATATATATATATACACGTAAACGCTTATTATTAATGCAAACGTTCAAAATTACCTTGGAAATAACTCTTTTGGACATCCACTCTCATTTCAGGCATTTATTCAGTCCTGATTTCTTCACCTCAATGTTCATAAGGCTAGGGCAGAAGTGGAATTTGACTTCTCTTTTGCATGAAAAATCAAGCCACCCAAAAAAATTGTCCGAACAAATACCATAAAGCAAGATAAGGTCAAAATACACAAAAAGTGGGGGTAGGGAAGACCTTGAGTGGGGAGCATGAACGCCACGCATCCACATATTTTTCCAAACTACAGGATTGACCTGCGTCTACCACTCTCTTATCTTCTCAACTCTTCTTTTCCATTCCATTCTGTTCCTTCCTCACTGCACAAAGCCTCTGTTAACGAAGGGAAAGTAAAAGTAAGTGTAGCAAATGGCCCTGCAGGGTCCCATAAAATCCTTAAGGCCAGCCTCTCCACTTGCTCCCACAGGCAATGTCGGCCTGCGGGCACCCTCTGATCGTTTTGCTCTGAAATCAGCATACTTTTCTCCATCACTTCACCTCTTGCTTCCTTCTCCTCAGCAGCTTCCCACTGCTACTGCACCACGGTTTTCCATGCGTGTGGCCTCCAAGCAAGCCTATATTTGCCGTGATTGCGGGTACCTTACTATTCTTCTTCCTTTGCTTGTTGTTTCTTAGACTATTTTTACTGTAACTTGAATGGGGTTCTTGAATTTATTTATGGGATAATTGTTGCAGGTATATATATAATGAGAGGACTCCCTTCGAGAAAGTGCCGGATAGTTATTTTTGTCCCGGTAATCATCGTCACTCCTACAAATGAATTGATTTCTTGCTCTTCTATATTTACATATAACAAAGAGAATTTGGTCTGCTGTGAAACTCATGTACCTTTATTAGTTCATTTCCCACATGTTACGTGGTTCAGCTAGGGCAATGCCCATCTCCTTAAGCAACTCTATCTTGATTCTGGCCCCTAAATTATACTTAGTACTCAATATCATCATCCCGTTAAGGTTCCAGTTCAGTTGGATATAACCATCCAATGATGTATTTACCATTGCCTTGAATCGCATTTTGCAGTTTGTGGTGCTCCTAAGAGGAGATTCAGGCCGTATCAGCCTGCCGTGGCAAGAAATGCTAATGACATGGATGTTAGGAAGGCACGAAAAGAACAAATGAAAAGAGACGAAGCTATCGGGTATCCACACTCCCTCCCCACCTTTAAGCCTAGACCACTCGTTTGCTTTGCTCTGTTTTGTTTTGATTTGCACTTTAGATTATTTTTTCTTTTCAAGAAAAAGACCCCTAAACCACTTGTTGGTCTTTTATTTCCACCACTCATCCTTTGATGTCATGTTTGAACTGCTGCAGGAAGGCATTGCCAATTGCGATTGTGGTTGGAATTGCAGCACTTGCTGGCTTGTACTTTTACCTCAACAATACCATCGTAGGATGAAAGAAAGCTTGTCATTCTATGAATGTCCCAGAGTTTACGGGATTATTCGTGTAATTATGTTATAATTCTGTAGAATTTCTATTCAACCCACATTTGTTACTTTCTTGGATCCCAAGAGCTGAAACTTCAATCCACATTTGAATGAAAACAGTGTGTAAAGCCCAGCAATGGAGATGCAAAGTAATCTGAAATGCTAATTAAACCATGTAGCAGAATATGTGTATCCAATCAACTCAATGCTGCAGAAAAAGATACTTTTTTGTTGGAAAAATGACATTGGTTACTTCTTGCCATCACTTTCCAAGACGGAACTCTTTTCAACACGTTACATTAACTCCTGAATCCCGCACTTTGCCATATTCTGTGTGCCTCACCAAAGGTTTCACTGCGTACTGCATAATGTTTCTTGTGTACAGCATTGTATCTATAATTACTTGACCCAAAATCGGTAAAGATATAACTAACAGTACAGTCAGCGAGCTTCACTCGAGCTTATGTAAGGGACGTATAATTTACAAAGTACAAATGTATAACAACAAAATCATTCCTGCAAGACAAACGAACCCTCTATTCTTTTCTCCATGGGCTCTGAAGGGGGGAAATTTAGAGGCGAAAACATGCCATTGAAGCTAGAGGCAGGTGCAGGCTTGAACTCATAAGGACCTTCCTTCACTCCCCAGACCTGTAACAAACAAAAACAAACCACATTTATTAGAGGCTTTCACATCATTGTCATAGAAAATAAGGTGAAATGAAAACCAAGACCAGGAAAAATAACCTGATTTCCATCATCATCATAACCCCTATCCCAGGTATGTATCTCATTATTCTTTAAAATTGAAAGTTCTGAAGTGCAGTATGTTGCTCCATTCTGGCAGAAAGGCAAAAAATATATATTAACTACTAGCTAGTAAAACATCATTCACCGCAATAGAGAACATTCATACTAACTACTTGTTACAAAAATAACCATCCACTGCAGTGATGCAAAATGAACCATGTCAATATCCTGGTCCCAACTTCCAACCTTGCTAGTTTGGAAAAAAAGGTAACTTGAGAAAATGACAACATGATTCATAGGGAGAGGCATATACCCATGAATTTGGGAATCCACCTGGTGGAGTTGAACCTTCATATAAACAACGTTTCCCCCTTTCACAGCGTTTGAGATATATGGTTGTCAGATGTTCTGCAATATCCTGCGCATACAATATAATTTAACAAAACGTGAAAATACCATGCCCAAATCTAGGCCATTGACTGAAATTTATGCAGTAGAATTCTTATAGCAAAATCACTATAATGATTATCCACTAGTTTCTGGCTTTAAAAAGCAAAAGAGAAGGAAACCGTTTCGGGAGAGAGAGAGAGAGAGAGAACTAAGAATGTGAGCTATGACAAGGTAGACAGCCAATGTAAGCAACTCATGCACATAGAAAACTGTGACTATTTGCAAATTGCAAAAGAAAAATCAAAGAAATTGTATACATGCATGCATGCACAAAAGAAAACAATGTGAAAAGGCTTACACCAATAACTTCTTCAGGTAGCGGGCGTTGATCCCTTGGGCGATCACAAAAATTCTTGTACTCCTCCACATCTCTAATTGCATATGAACTTACCTGTGGCCATAAATACAAGTTAAAAATCTGAAAGCTATCTAGCTCCAAAGACATAATATGAAGGTAATATTTGATCAAAGAAATATGTGAATGTAATAAAGAAGAAGAATTGGTTTTAGTTTCAGAATGCATTGATTATAAACCCCTCAGATATAGGTGAGAACGTTTCCTAGCGTGCTTCTCTTTCTCTTCTTCTTAAATCCTAAACACTACATAATTCAGTAGCAGAGTAAGCTCTAATCATAAATCAGAGCAGAAACAAACCTCAACATCACATTTCAGATCTTTTGGACAAGGCTTCACCATGTAAAACCTCTGCTACAAAAAAACTGTCAGAATTATATGAGGTAAAGGTGTTCCACAGAAGAAAAAAAAAAGCAATGAAAGAGAAACACAGAGAATAAAAGCACAAATTTTAACTTCTGGTTTTTCTAATCATTAAACCTTCGCAACATGACTTACCTGCCGAAAGGGTTTCTGAGGAGTCCTCCAAAATGCCTAGCAAATAAAAGGTGAAAACCAGTAAATTGATGCATATTAACTGAAATTGAAAGATTGAAAATTGGGGTGTGAGTTGAACAAACCTGTTCTAAATATAAAACTTTAGAACCATCCACCATCTCTGCTGCTGGGCAAGTAAGTGCTCTGCAAAGATAAAATTTCATAAATTCAACTGTAATAAAAGCATCAGCCCAATACCCATTGCTGGACGTAACATAAGTTATAACATAACCCAAGGAATGACAGCTTATTTCTTCTAAAGATGTATACTTTCAGTAATATCAAGTTCAATCAACAACCATTTGTATACCAAATTACCTTCCCTCTTGTACAATTTAGAAGCTACTGCTCAAATTAACCTCTTTTTTTCCCTATATATAATAAAAATAAGTAAATAAATAATACCTGATGTTGAAGTAATTATCCGGATCTCTAGACGCTTGCTCCCTCGAGAACTATCATCAACAACGAAAAACAAAATGAAATGAAATAAAACAAAAAGGCAAAAATTCTCTCTCTTTCTCTCTTTTTTTTTTTTAAATAAGCTGAAGAAGATTTTATACCTTTTCGCCGCTAAGAGAACGAGCAACGATTCTAGCGTGGTCCCAGCGAGTCGTGGATTTGGTTAATCGCTTGAGCAAAATGGCGCCCCCAATAAGCACCAGAGTCTTCACCACCAAACCTCGAGCTCGGCTCCATCCATTCGAGTCCGACCCCGACTCCGATTCCGAACCCCTTCCCATATATATTTATAATTCCCCCAATCTTCCTCACCTTATCCAAACACCCACCATCTTATTCTTACTCGACCTTTTTTTTTTTTTTTCCTCTGCAAAAATATTTCGGGAGTTGGAAATAGGAACTGTTTTTGTAAGGTCCTCACTTTTTCTTTTTTTTTTAATTTTTTATTTACTTTCCTGACTTTGTTTTTCCCAGAAATGAAGCAAAAATTCTGTGATAAAGCGAGAGGATGGATTGGTACGTTTTTTTGAATTGAAACAGGGCGTCGGAGTTTCGGGTGTTGGGTAGTAATCGTGCTGTCAGTGTTTGCCACGTCACTTTATGTGTTTGTTTTCACGGTTCAGCTCCAGCATTTCATACAAGAAAACTTCCGCTACTAGTATAGTTGGATGGATTGATGAATGTTCAAATTTTGTTTCCTTTTTGGTTAATTAGGTTAGTAAATTTTTTAAAGAAATTTTTATGTAAATTTTGTGCAAATACGATAATTTTCAAAATTACTAAATTCTCTTTTTTATGGAAGGAAAACTTTGATGCCAACACAACAAAAGATGCCCTCTTCACGCAATTATTAGGGTCTCATTGTTTTCATATGTTTATCGTGTTCGATAAAGTCCAAAGCACTAAATCAATTTCTAGGGAGAATGATGCTTACGCTGAAAAGATCAATTGTTTTAACTTTAAACAACTATAATTACTAGGATTGAAGTTCGACAGTGGTAATTTTTGTCATGTTTATCGAAGTTGGCAGTGGATAAACGTTAGCAAGAATAGTAGACAGCAACCATGAATAAATGGCTAAAACCCCTGAAAATTAAGTATCAAACACAAAGCGCATTTTTAGGTAGTATTTTGTATGAAAAAAATGAGAGCACATTCTTTGTAATATGTTCAATTAAATTATATTATAATGTTTATTTTGTAACAGATTACTGTAATATAAGATTGTAATACAATCATATTATAACTAAAAGATATAATGTAATTGTAGTCCAAAACTAATACAATTACATTACATTGTACTCTTTAATATTTTTAAAAATATTTTTACTCTTCAACTTTATTACTTTATTAAAAATATTTTGTGATATTATAATTAAAATAAAAAAAAATATTAAAATAAAATATACTAATATAATAAAATTAAAATAAAATAAATATAAGAAATTAAAATTTATATAATAAGGTAAAAGAAATTAAAATAAAATNTATAAAAAAAATATTAAATTAAAAATATATTAAAAAATAAAATAAAATATATGATATTAAAAATATATTTAATAGATGATATTATATAAAAATTAATAATAAAAAATATAAGTATATTAAACTTATATTTAATAAATATGAATAATTTTAAAATTAACATTACATTTCCAACAAAATACTTATAAACTAAAACTTCAATGATATCTTACCTGTATTTTAATCAATATTTTATTTATATACCAAACACTATAATGTTATTTTTCTTACAATTACATTACTTATAATCATATTATTTATAATCACATTACTTATAATCATATTACATTATAAAATACTAAACACCACCTTACAGCAACATACTATTACATAATACGAACAAAAATCATAGTGTCATAGAAGCCCTAGGAATCCCTTTCATTAGCTTCCATTGCTGACCACTCCATCCCACGGATTCAATCACAGGTTTCCTATTCTCTTCAGCTTCCTCGAAACAGTAAACAGGTGCCTGCCAGTGGGAATCCCCCAGGACTGCTCCCACTTCAAAGGTCATAACATGAGCTGTGTACCCTACACGCTCAAAAAAGATTTCCAAAATCAAAATCAAGCATAACAGATGTTATGAATATTGCTCGAAGTTAATACCATACCTGTATAGAACGCCCAGTAAACAGGTCTCTTAGTGATGACATCCTCGTAGTACCGAATGAAGTCGACCTTCTCCCACACATTGCATAGGAAACCATCTTTTTCTTGTTGGCCTAAATAATTGGCTCCATCCAGCCAATTCGGGCGGAGAATGCCGACAGGAAAATGCAAGACTCTGCATTCCTTGTCAGAGTCCAGACTGTAGATATAGGAGGTGCCATTGTCCCATTCCAGGTCGTAAACGAGCTTGCCCAGCTGGTTCTGGATAATGTTGAAATTCCGGCCGTTGGGCCAGTCGTACCAGAGGTCTACTTTCTGGAGGGTGCCGCTGTTGTTCATGAAGAGAATTGAGTGGAACTGGAGAGGCCATGCTGCTGGAGTTGGGTCCTTGGATTTTGATGCCATCAGGGAGAGATGGAATGAGATAAATACAAGAAAGATGAAGATGGGTTTAACTGCAGAAGCCATTAAAAACTGATGAAGGAAAGAATAGCAACAGGCGAAGCAGACTCGTTGCTATGGAGAGAAGCGAGAAAGAGAGGGAGAGGATCAGTAGTTTGAGGTCGGCATTTATCCACGCAAGTTCCTCATACTTTTTACTTGGGGTATAAGAACACAAAATTGTTACAATTTCACTCCATCTCCAAACATCAATATCAGTATTGGATTTTCATCTTTAACATTAATAGATAAGCCATCAGCCGGGACAATTAAGCGGTTCGATGCATCAGGGCTTAATTGTTCAAAAATCAAAATTATGAAATTTAGCCATTTAGCCAATGACCTTTCGTCTTAACAGATTGTACCGTGAGTTCTGAAGTATGGAAGGTGCCAAGTCTAAGGTTCAAAGATCCACCAAGAACCACCGTTGTACCCGTGAATCTTGGGTTTTGAAAGAAGGGAGCAGAGGTAAGATAAACAAGGATTTCATTGTTTAGAGGGGTAAAAGATTTATGAAACTAAAGTTTTCACCATTTGACTGAAGGAGAAATAGAAAGCAATTATTCCTAGTTGGAGAAGTGGAACATTCAATTAAGTACAACCATTTGAGAAAGCACAGAGGACAGACAAAACAAAGATTGAGCCACAAATTTCTGCTATAGATCAATTCATGAAAGGTCAATGACAAAAAGAGCCAGGGCTTCTTGTATCTTCAGCTTCACTGCAGCCGTGCAGCCATCCTTATTCATATTATAGTATACAGTAATGAACAAACACATTATGCACTTTAATTTTGTTGTAAAATAGTAGTCTTCAGAACCTGCTATCTTAAAAACAATAGCAAAGCTACTGATTTCCTGTGATAGGGCTGTCACGACCTTTCTTGATATCATCCCACCCTCTCACCCATGGCTGGCCAGGTGTTGCTCGTGTCTCAGGAGCAGAATGGCTGTTGAGGTTTTTCAAGACCTTCTCTTGCACTGTGGAGAAGACCTATAAAACCAACAAATCATATAAGAACACAAGAGAAACAAAGAAACAAGAACATGGTGCAACTTTTATCTTTCAGACCATGTCTTACAGGATTAATGCTCACTGTCTCAGGTGGTTGTTCTTGACCAGTTAACCATTTCCAGAGGTCAGGGTTTTCCTGTAGAACAAAAATCTAATATTAAGACAATATGACAAACATTTGGACAATGAATTTTCAATTTGCAAGTCTTTCTCACTTTTCTCTCTCACCACGCTGTTTCTTTCTTCTTCTTCTTTTTTATCAAGTACGGAAAAATCGAGATGCAATTGAGTAGCATTTCTCAAAAAAATATAAATAAAAAATAAAAGTGGCTCTTAATATCAAATTTTTAGGTCTCTACTCAGCTGAAAAAAGCAAATGAGGATGTATGATTTGAACTATCGCAATAATCCAAAACTTAAAATACTCTGATGGAGAAAGAGCATTTATAAAGGGTTTTCGTTAGATAGTTTCATATGACTTTATGGTTAGACACACATGGTTCACTAGTTTTGTTCATATGTTCAGCAATATATAAGGTTTTATGTGAACATTTGCTGGAAGGCAAATTGACAGTGTCTCTAGTCTCAGCTGTGAATTTCCAGGGGACAAATCAATATCTTCTCAGTGACAAGAAAAGAAAGATTAGCTGCCAGCCGCAGGTCAAGCTTAATTAATTACAAGCCAAGGATTACAATGGAAAGCAAATATTAGTCGCTGATAAGCCTAGATGGAATTGCAACAAACCATAATTTGCAAAAAAGCAAAGATCAAATGCTGATAAGGCAAACTTAGCAAGCTAAAGGTTTATTGGCAGCCAGCCATGATTAACAGACATGAGATTTGTTATATCAAATTGACATGCAAATCATTTTACATGTTTAGCCCAAAGAATCCAATATAATTAGATGACATTAAAGACTTAAAAATCATAATTATCTGCCCGTAAGCTCATGTGGGAAAATATAGAGCTGGTTCAAAAAGCTCTAAATTTTAAATCAATAAGAAGTAACCTTCAAAAGCTTTGGGATTTAAATTGACTGGAAAACAAATCATGAATGTGCAGGTACACTTCAAATTGAAAGGAGTCAGATATATTTTTGGTCACAACCAAGAACTCTTTAATTCTACCATTAATATTGCAAAACCAAAGATATCGCTCAACTAGCAAGCACACATTATCATCCACTATGGTTTCATATAAGCAACTAAAAGCATGAAACAAACAAGAGAGTAGTTTGAACTTAAAAGCTTGTAAATTCGGTTTATAAGCAAACAAAAGTAAACTTTTTTTTTAAAGAAAAGATGGAGAAAGAAAGAAGAATACCAAATCAAGGACATGAACAAGAGCTTTAATTCCATTCTCATCCATGGAATAGATGTGTTCCTCCACCCATTTTCCCAGAACCAAATCCAGTTCCAAAAACCCTCTCTGCTTGCTCCTATACAGCAATCTATCAAAAACCCAAGAACCATCAAAACGCCTGCTAAATTTTGTGATCAGAATAAAAAAAAAAGTACCCCAAGATTAAAATGAAGAAAGATAACCTGTTAAACAGACGCCTTTTGCTTTCTTCGCTCGAGAGGTCGATGTCTAATGGCTGAGTGTTACTGATATTAGTGGAAGAAAATCTTGATACCCAACCATATTGTGGCCTGGTAAGAAAAGGAAAATGTTTCAAGAAAAAAAATAACAAAAGCAAAACAAAGGTGAAAAGAAAAATAGGTTACAGGTACCTGATAACGATCGTAGTCCGATTGGGGACGGTGGAAGAATTAAGGATTCGGTGGGCGTTAAGAAGAGCTCTTCTGAGGGTGGCCATTGGCTTTGATAACTGATTCTGGAGAAATGGGAAGAAGGAACCAAAAAAAAGTAGCAGGAATTGCAGGGACAATCGTGGGCCTTTCGAATACAAGAAGTTGGCCCTGGAAGTCTAGTGATGGCGTCGTGGCCTTTTTGGGTCCACATGGAATTTCAGGTCTGAGGATCCAATGCCTGATAGTAGAATGGATTGGATGGTAGGTTTGGTAAATTGTTAAATTTGCTTTTGATCAGAATACAAACTCAATTTGCAATTTGAGTTCAGAGTTTTTGTAACTAAAATTTGCTTTTGGGTCATGAAGATGACTTCTCAGTAATTTTCTTTTCAACCTTGTTATTCTTCCATTATCAAATGAAATTAAACGAATAAACAATCATAATTCCCTGTTCCAACCCTATGCAGCATACCTCCCTTGGAGGCACTCAATGAAACTGAGGCAGATCACCACTAGTTACCATTTTGCTCCTAATTTATGTTAGCATCAAACCATTAACATGTCCTCCATCAGCATTGGTTATTACCGTCACAAGAAGAGAGTGTTCTTTGTTTTTTTTTTGGTCATCACTCCAGCTTTAAAAGAATAAAAAGAGCTAACTAGTAGTCTCAACATAAATCGAGTCCTCAATCTGAAAGATCAAATACAAAAGAACCCATAAACAAAAATACTTGATGAGCCTTAAACTAGAGCTTCATTGGTGGAAAGGAGCAATAAACATATTTTGACTTAAAAAAATTACCATAGAACTCGGAGTACTGTTTACACTCTGTTAAGTGTGTGACTATAATCCTTTGAAGGTTAAACAGATTGCACCTTCCATGTTTTCGAATTTCCATTTCAATAATAACAGGTGCTAGCTCTCATCCTTCGGTAGTTACCACAAGGCAATTCTTTTTTGCATAATGCAGGGCAGACAAACCTTCTCAAACAAGTTGCTTTCAGCTGTTTTAAGCCATGAAATCTTCAAGAATAGAACGGATTCCTAAACCCTGCAATAGTAAGCTTCATAGCCTCAGAAGTTCACTTCCCGTCTCTCTGCAAAAAATTTTCCAGTTATTGCCACATCAGGAAGCAGGGCAAGCCAGACTCCAGTGTCAGCTGCATCCTCAGCTGAAATATTGCCTGCCCAACCTGTCATAGCAGTCTTCACCCATCCTGGGCAGTAACAGTTGATATATATCTTTTCACCTTCTGGCCGATCAGAGAGTTCTTTTGCCACCAGCCTAGTGTAAGCATTAACAGCAAGTTTAGATATTGAGTAGTCAGTGAATGTCTGAGGCCAACCACCTGATTGCCAAGTGTCATCTTCAACTTGTTGTAGGAAAGTAGACACTGTCCTATCAATCAGTTCCTCAGACAGAGTGTCCAAATTGAATAGTTCTTCTCTCAAATTTGCATCTTGAATTCTCTGTCAAAGAAAACCTAAAGTTAATCTACATCCAAAAGAAAGAATATATTGTGAAGTGGTATCAAGGAAATTAAAGGCTAATGACTTCTTTCACTCCCTCCAGAAAAAGTAAAGTATTAGAAATGGAGATCTCAAGAAAAATTATGAACAAAAATGCAATTTACAGTAGATGACCTTCAGCAATGTGTTGCATAAGAAATTACATAAATTCATTTATTCATACACAAAATAATGATGTCAATGAAACAGGCCAAGAGTCTAAGGTTCTCCTCCATCTGCATCAATCCCTCCCAGGTAAAAACTTCAACTTGAAGGGAACAATGCAACTGCCATAGACACATAACAAGTACATGCTAACACTTGCCTCTTACTCAACAGTTAGAATAATAGACATGCCTCTTTAAGTACGCGTGCACGGGCATGTCACTACGCTAGAAGGCATAGCTGATGCGATATCTTCTCCCACGAGGAAAGAGGGGAAGAGCCAGAACCAAAAGAAGTAAATAAATAGATCCACAATTTATTCACATACGGGAAAAAAATACAATGCCTACATTACAGAAGCAGAGACTAGACTCCAGCCCTAAACAGAAGGGAAGGAAGATAAAGTGTAGCAAGAAAAAGATTCCAGGAAGGAAGTGACCATGATTTACTAATTACTCACCTTAAAGACCCACAAATAATTGCACTAAGAAAGTAAAGAAAGTGCACCAAAAAAGAAGAGAAAAGAGAGAAGAGCTTAGTAGAAAAAAGTGGGTTGACTCTGTATATATGTTGAATAAAAGGAAGAGAATCATTTACTTACATTGCGCCGGCCATTTAGTTTACCTAGCCGTGAGCTCACATTAACAATACGAGCACCAGCAGCAGAAGGTCTCATTAATGGAATCATTGCTTTAATCATATTTTTGGTGCCATAATAGTTGGTGTCAACTACCTGCTGTGCAAATTGCACAGAATTATCAGACCCAAGATTGTAGTTAACACCTGCATTATTAACCTGCAAAATATAAGTTTGCATGAAAAAATCAAGAAAAATACAAAAGGTTGGGCAAAGCAGTAAGCTAAGCTAAATGCCCAGTGAAAGCGAAAAGCCAATCAAGAAGTAAAAACTAACATCAACTTTGAATTCCTACAATGAGTGGACAAACGATCAATGAATTTACATCTTACCAGAATATCTATGCCTCCATATTTTTCTTTTATCCATTCAGTAAACTCTGAAATTGATTCACCATCCAAGACATCAAGCTGATGGACATCCACATTGAAACCTCCTTCTTGTAAGACCTTGGCTGCTTCAATGCCAACACTAGTGTCCCTTGATGTTAGTATTACTGTCAATCCATGCCCGGCAAGTTGTCTTGCAATCTCAAACCCAATTCCTCTGTTAGCACCAGTTACCACAGCAATAGTTTCTTGTGACCACCACCTACAAGGAAACCAAAATTGTAAATCTTTGCAAGACTGTTTGAATAGAATGTGAAATGAATTCGGCACCTCTCCAATGCTTCAGTCTATGCTTCTTGAGTGCCTAATGCAAAGACAAAGCGTAACATGTATGTATAAAAAAGGTAAAGACTAGATTCTTCCAGTCCCATTGCGGCACCGGAGATGATCCATAGTCTGCTATTATTAATAAATTGTTCCAAGTAATAATCGCACAGTGAAAAGTGATGATAAAAAGAAAATTCCTTTATAGAAGATCACCAAGCAAGAAAAACAATATCAAACTTATTACATTAATATTAAGAGCATTACCAAACTAACTGCATTAATACTTGTCGAAATTAGACGAACATATCTTAAGAAAACAACCCCATTAATAATAAGAAACTGCAATGCTGAGGAGTGAGGATAATTAAGCGCCATGTGTCATTCAGTGTCTTATCCTGTAGAATTTCAGTCCAAATCTACACACATACTCCGTTTTCTCCCCCTAATCTGTTGATATACCAATCTGGGTACTACCAATATCAAGGGAGAAAAAAAATGGAAAATTTTCCAAGGGAAAGACAGAAAGAGCGTACCTCTGATGATCAGAATAAGGAATGGTCCTAAGAAGGGAAATCTCTTGGAGTCTCTTCTCCCTTTTCTCCTTGGCTTTTTCCTTTTTCCCTGTCATCTCCCTAGTGCTTGCTCTTTCTTTCAGGTTTTAGGACAATTTCGAGGTGATGATGGGAGGAGCATGCAGGAAGTGACAAAACAAAAAGCAAGTTAATCTACGTATGTAGCTGAGACACAACAAAGAAAGACATGGTTGGCAACCTGGTAGCAACAGCTGCTTTGCTGTCGATCTCTCTAACTTCGGTGTTGCTGGTCAAATGTTCGGAGCTTATTTTTAGGTCAAATTTCCAATTTTTTTGCCTTCAGAAAAGTGAGATACCGTTGCTTATTATTTTCGCACCCCTAATTTCCGATCCTTGAATTATGGTTTTTACTTGCTAGGTTTTTTTTTTGCCTTATCCATGAGCCTAGAAATTCAGTCACGTGATTAATAATTCTCCAGCTTAGTTATTTTATATACACTAGGATTGTGCCCGTAACTATATTACAGAAAAAATTATAAAAAATATAAATTATGTTAGAGTAAATTTTAATTTGACACCTTCAAAAAAGTTTGTAAGAAAAACTATATGAATTGTATGAATGAATAGTTCTTGTTGGTAGAAAAAAAATAAATTAATATTAATTGAAAATAGTTATTTACTCTAGTATATATGATTATAAAATAGTATTTATTCAAAAAAGATAATAATTTTATCAAAGATTATTAAATATATAATAAATTATTAAAAAGTGAGAGAGTATATATAACTTGTACTATTGACAGATTAAGATAAATAATTTTAGAATATAGAGCAACAATGTAATGTAAAAACCTTATTAATATAATTATTAATTTTAAGTAATATATGTCTTTTACGTATAAAATGAATAGCTAAAGATTGTTAAATTCAGTTGAATTATTTATTCAATGATGACTGTGTGTTATGTATATTAAGAAATAAGCAAACTTTTTTTATTGTTTTATTTTATTCAATAAATTTGATGGATATTTATTGAAATTTAAATATTCATGTAAAAAAAAGATGTTTAAATACTATGAATTCAAGTTTATATAGAATAAGTGTATATAGATAAAAAATAATATTAAGTTACAATTGATAAATATTAAATGAATATATTCTTTAAGTATTAAAAATTAAAAATTATTATTTTTAAGTATTTTTTATTAAAATAAATAGAAGCAAATAAAAAAAACCTTTGAAATGTTAAAAATTACTTAATTTTGACATAAGATGTAAAAAAAAAAATCAAATTAAGAATGACATATGTCAATCAATTAACCCAATCAATTGCCTTACTTTTATATATATTATAGATATAATATGAATATAAATGATTTACATTTTTTACTTTACCATATATGAATTCATAATGAAATCTGATCGATCAATGACACTAATCATAATTTACTTAAAAATGATAGCGTGTGTTTGAGGAAGTGTTTTTTTTTATGTGCAAATTTTTCAATTGTTAATGTTGAAACATTATAGAGCCACTTGCAATTAATGCTGATGAAACTATAGTTTGAATTAGAAATTAGAAACTATATAAATTTGTATATGGGCTTTGGCTGCCCCTGTATCTCATTGGATCATAATGAGACCAGGTGCAGTAAGTAATCACAATTACACAATTGAGCTATTAAGATTACATCACAGGATTAGACTAAGAAATTAAACTACTAATTTTTGTCACCATGGTTATGTAAGAAGACAAATTACAAATTTTGGTCGTCATGATTACCTAGGTTACTTATTAGTCTCACCAAATAAATTTTATTTAACTTCATTTGGTCCGATTGATTTTTTATTATATTATTTTTTGTTACTTACCTTTTATTTTTATTTTTACTGTCTAATTTTTTAAGAAAAAATAGTAAAATATAAATCAAATGAAACCTTAATCTTTTTTTTACGAAACCTATAACTTGTATCCATAAAATATAAGAAACGATAGCTTGTAAAATGAATTCGGCAAATGGTTGTGTTGTAGATTCGACCTTAAGGTCACCTATCAAGGTTGATCGTGAAATGAAAGGATGGGGGCAAAAGGTTCCAATGGTTGGAGACAATGGCGATCGTTCCAGTCGGTTCCGTCCACAACTAAAAGAGATGGGGGATGGGCATTGTTCTCCTCATCTAGATAGATGGTCAATGTCTCTTTACTTCCAAATTCCAATCTTTTATTGCCTTGGAAGGAGATATTGTCAGAGAAACGACACATGGAACAAGCCTAACATATGACTTGGAGACTTGTCTTCTTCTGCTTTAATGCTTTTGATGGAACTTTTCTTTTTATTTTCAGTTTTTGGCCCACCTGATGGAACTAGTGTTTTCTTTTTTCGATAAGTTCAACCTTGTTAATGTTGATGTTATCACCAGCAAAAGAAATGATTTTTCCTGGCATCTTTTGATTGGAAATAGCCTACACAAGCAGCAGTTACTCTCCATGGAAATTGAAGTTTTGTTGGCTAATGAATGTTCACGTCATATCAGTGTGAAAAATTAGCGTCATGGCTTATGTTTCTGCATCTTAGATTTATCTTCTTTTATAGACAAAATTCCCATATTCAAACAAGTTTTCGGCTACTGTCATGAACAGGTAGTACGTAAGCAATGCTGTCATCAGAAGGCACGTGGCGAAGACCCGTGCACTCCCTTGACTTTGAATCCTATTGATATAATCTCAACTACAAAAGCATGGGCAATTGTCCAGCCTGAACTTCGAGCGTTCAGACGAGTGGTGCACGCAGACGCAGCGGTGGTTGAAGTTATCTCAGAAACGTTCGGGTACGGTGCTTTACGAGTTTTCCGAAGATAGCAGCTTTAAGTTTCTTCTTCATTGGTAATCCCATCCGAATTTCAGCGTTCTTTTTCTTTGAGTTTTCTTTTCATTGGATTGCTCTGACGATGGAATTGATAATTTCCCGTGTGTGTAATTCCTCCCCAGATTGCACGCAGTTGTAGTTCGCTGAAATCCAATTGGAAATCCTCAGTGTTGTGTTTGTTTTATACCCATGCACCATGCTGGATCCATTTCAGAAAACATATATCTCTCTTGCATGGGTGATGATTACTTTGAATATATATTAAAGCATAGTGATTCTTATTGCTTTCAAAATTATACTTGAAAACTATAGAAGCAAATTGGCTTAAAGTGACTAATTAAAAAGGATCCTTTTCAATTTTAAGAATATTGGTTGCTTCCATAGAACTGTTCTGAAGAATCATAGTGGAAAGAAATCACAATTCACTAATGATTTTGTTGTTTTAACAGTCGTACGTCAGAGTTACATCATATAAGTATTTGTACTGGTTCCAAGTGAAGCATCTATTTGAGTTGCCTATACGAAATCTTTGTAGTATTTTGCAGATATTTTATAACATCCCATACAACTAACTGTTTTCTTATTTTATTACTTTTGGGATTTTTGATTCGATTGAAATAAATAGTCAGCTTAGAAGAGATCATATAGTCTGACTCAAGATGTTCAAATTGACAGGAAAATGATAATTTATAATCGAGGACAGTTACTTTTGGTTGGAATTTTGTTGACGCTAAGTTTGCAAGCAATTTGGGGAAAGGAAAATAAGATAAAAACCGCTGTTTTTCTATCACCTAAGTTTGAGCTCGGACCAGGATCAGTGGAAAATAGATACTATTACGATGTGGACTTTCCAAAAGGTCATATTGCCTTGAAAAGTTTCAATGGAGAAGTGATTGATGAGGCAGGCAATCCTGTTCCTCTCCATGAGACTTATCTCCATCACTGGGTTGTTGCAAGATACTATGCACGTAAAGGTGTGGACGTATCAAAGTTTAACGAAAGTAAAAAGCTTCACAGGTCAGATTATATTTCTGGGAGAAATAGTGGGATTTGTCAGGGTGGAGTTCTTGGTCAGTATTTTGGCCTTGGGTCTGAGACACGAAGAACTGCAACTCATGTTCCTGATCCATATGGAATAGAAGTCGGTAATCCTTCTGAGATTCCTTCGGGTTTTGAGGAGATATGGCTGCTTAATATTCATGCAATTGATACAAGGGGGGTGGAAGATAGGTTGGGATGTACCGAATGCAGGTGTGATTTGTATAATGTAACAGAGGATGAATATGGAAGACCCTTGAGGCCAGACTACAAAGGGGGTTTGTCGTGTTGCTATGATCGCACACAATGCAGGTTGAAACAAGGGTTTGAGGGCGTCAGAAGAACGCTTTACCTTAGATACACTGTGAAGTGGGTCGATATTGATAGCTCTATTGTGCCTGTTAAAATCTATATATTTGACATTACTGATAGTTGGAAAAGGTCTGGTAATTCAACAGGGATTAATGCAGAGCACCATTGCAAGGTAGATGAACTGTTTATGTGCTGCAACAATCTTTTTGTCATTCAAATTCTTTCTGAAATATCAAGTCATTGGAATACCTTTGATGCAGGTGGAATATGATGTTGAATCTTGCAGTACCACTGGATTGGCTGATGATGGGTGCGTTGACACCAAAAGAATAAGCCTTGACATGCCATTTGGTGGTTATGTCATATATGGTGTTGCACACCAACATTCAGGGGGCTCTGGTTCTGCTCTCTACAGAGAGGTATTAAAATGGCTTGTTTCTACTTTACACTTTTGTGTAACTTTTTCCACTTTTTTTTGGGTCTCCATCAAAGTTGCATTTTCTTTTTAAGTATATATATTGAAGCTTTATTAGTTTCTATAGTTCTATATATATTTATCAGGAATTGTCATTTGAACAGACTTATGCTTTAGCTTCCTTTCCTCAGTTACTCTTGGCTTCCATAGATGTATTGTTACATAGATGAAGTAGATTTGCATTTGCAACGCCATTTTTTATACTTATCCCTTTAATTAGAATTGTCTTCTAAATGCTTGATGCAGTTTTCATCCTAGTTTTACATAATGATGATGTATCTTCCCAATTTTTATTTTTTATTTTTATCATGGAGGGACGACGTAATAGAGAGTGGTCAGTGTGCAATTTCCAGTGGGCCTGCCCATGTTAACCTTATAACTCTAGCTGCAACTATGGATCCTAGTATTCAGAAACTAGGCTTGTTTTAGGATTGATATAGCTACTTGACCTCTGGTCCTCAAAGGTGCTCTTATTCCCTGAGGAACAGAGGCTCATTTATGTTCAATAACTACTTGTTTGCAATTCTATGTTATCCAGAATACCGCAGTTACTCCGGCTTGTTAGACCCCCTTCCCATATATGTTATAGGAATGTTGACAACTGCTAATTCTAAAGAAATTTAAATGTGTTATGTGATCATTTAGTGAACTCCAGTAATGTGATTTCTTGTTCTGATGACGATCTGTTTGCCTGTTTGCATATGGTGAATTTAGAATGGCCAACTTTTGTGTTCCTCAATACCGACTTATGGGGAGGGGGAGGAAGCAGGAAATGAAGCTGGTTACATTGTAGGAATGTCCACCTGCTATCCTCAACCAGGAACTGTCAAGATATCCAAGGGGGAGACTCTGATTCTGGAATCTAATTACAGTAGTATCAGACATCATACCGGAGTCATGGGCCTTTTTTACATTTTGGTTGCAGATGCATTGCCCAAGCCAATGCGTACCTTACGCGCTGTTGTTCAAGTAAGTTTCAATTTCTCAAATGGATGAAGAAAATTCATCAGTTTAACTAGATGTATGTTCTTAAGCATAGTCATTAACTGTAGGAGATAAAAGAAATTTCTGCTAGTATTGAGAGACATGATCAGAGCGTTTAAGATCATTAGTTACACGAAGCAAATATTTGATAGGTGCTGGTTAAATGATATTCATGGTTAAATATGCAGTCTAGTTGATATGGATCAAAATTTTCGTTTTTGAAGTAGAAATTTATATTTCTTCAACAAGTGTTTAGGCAACATTACATCAATAGCGATGAAAGCTTCTTTTTAGTAAAAGGCAAAAGAATAGTTTGCTCTATACTCACTGCATGCCTTGGTTGCAATGATGCTTTTTGATCATAGACAACTTAGATTAAATCTCTGATATTTTTATGATCTCATGCAGACACAGGACAGTATCATACTGTTAACTATCCTCTGGGCTGCGGTAGCACTGATGGGTGTGGTAACAGTTGTTGCTGTTGCCATTCGTTATCGGCTTAAACATGAGAGAGAAGATGGCTACGAAGCAATTATGATGTGAATATATATATATATATATATGTTGTTATGAGCTGTAGTGTGTATTGCATTTAAAATTTCCTGGAATTTTGTAGTCAAATTAGTGATATATAGGCATGAATAATGCAACTCTTTATAATAGTTTGAACATTTTAATACCAGTCTTTGTCTCCATATTTTATGAACTTCTTTTATTATTATGAACCTCCATATATGGAAGCCATTTGTAGCCTTTAGAACAGGGTAAGGTGTTTTAGTGGTCCAAATAGGATTTGGCAATTGCTCAGACTCTTTGCAGTTCTGCTTCTGCATATGCAAATCCTGCAAATATAGGCAGGACAAGTGGAATGAGGGTGGCAATGCGCCCTTTGCTGCCACGGATATCTCTGGAAAATTTTATTCACATCTATTCTTAAGCATATACATGGCAGTTGGCACCTTATAATGGTTAAAAAAAAATTCACAAAAGGTTATGCTATTGTGCAGAAAAACTTTTAATCCATTGCAACTAGCCCATATCATTTCCTAAAGGCACTTTTGGACAAAAAATATATATATATATATAATACTTCAAAAATTATTTAAATTATTTAAAAAAGTTAAATAAATTATTAATTTCTTTTCACAAATTAAAATTTTTTATATTTTTATTTTAAAATAAATAAAATTTTATAATTAATAATTAATTAATTATCATTTGTCTAATTTGTTATTTTATATTTCATTATATTAATATAATATGTTAACATGTTATAACAAATAAAAATATGAAATACAAGTGTCAATACACATATAATATTTTTTACTCCTCATGTCAGCGTTATATTAGATATAAAAATAATAAAATTTATTTTAATTAATAATAATAATTAATTATTAATTATAAATATTTATTTAATTTAAAATAAAAATATATAAATTTGATCAAACACATAAAAAAATAAAAATTTATTTAAAAATTTTTAAATAATTGAAGAATTTTTTACAAATATTATATATACAAAAATAAATTAAAAATATATTTAAAAATCTTAGTTGAGATTTACTCAAGACTTGGATAAAAAAGAAGAAAAGTAAAGAATAGCGAAATTTCCAAACAAGGCAGAAGAAAAAAAGTAGGCACAACCCTTCACCAGCCAAATTTAAGGAGAGAAAAAGAGAAGAAAAAAAAAAGCATTTCGTAATTAATCAATTTAAAATTAAAAAAAAAAAAGATGAGATAAAATATCTTTCTTTCTTTCCTCAAGTAGCCTCTTCTTCCTTGAATCACCGTAGACAGAGGAAGGGAGCAAGGTTAAAAGAAAAAACCAAAAGGAACCCAGAAATTTAATCTCTGTTTTTCTGACTATTGACTTGGCTCAAAGCCCACAAAAAGGAACTCGGAAGATCTAGAGCTTTGGGGCCAAGACGTGTTATCTCAGTCTCTGGAACCACACCCTTCTTCTACCTTCAATAATCTTGCACGTGTATTTTTCCAATTTGTAATCACTTTAACAATCGATCTCTTCCTCTCTCCTTACCTTCCTTTTTTCACCCGTATGTTCTTGGTTGGAACCGCTGGTTTTGTTTTTCCTTCTTTCAATCTGCTATTAATATTGCTTCTACGATGGATTGATACCGGAAGGGAAAAGGAAAACCCATTAATAAACCTTTGATTGAATGTCATTTATTTGATGTAATAAGCCTGTTCCTTTGGAATTTTGACTCCCTTTTTCCTTCTTTTTGACCTTCCCCTCTCTAAGCAAAGAAAAGTCTGCATCTTTTGTCCTCTTTTTCTCGCTAGTTCGAGTCAAATTTTTGGATCCTCCTCCTATTTGATTATTGGGTATATTACTCTCCCTCAAAAACAGAAGAAAACAAGGGGCCCTTTTTATGTTATTTATTTATTCCCCATCTTATAAAACAGATCTCTTTCTTTCCAAATCTCCATGCTTGCAGAAAAGAAGAGCAACCCCAAGACACAGCATTCGCGGAAAAATTGGTGAAATTTGCCGAGGTAGTTAGAAACGTTGTCGTTTTATCTTGTCATGTCTGGGGCAGCAGGGCCTGTGGAGCATGTAGGCTTGCCTAAAATGGAGGCAAAATCCAAACCCGGATGCTGCAACCCGGTCAAAAAACCTGGACCCGTCTCAATGGATCATGTTCTTTTAGCATTACGTGAGACCAAGGAAGAAAGGGACTTGAGGATTCGGAGTTTGTTCAATTTTTTTGATGCAGCCAATGTGGGATTTTTGGATTATGCCCAGATCGAAAAGGGTCTCTCTGCTTTGCAGATTCCGGCTGAGTATAAGTACGCGAAAGATCTGTTGAAAGTTTGTGATGCAAACAGAGATGGGCGCGTGGATTATCACGAGTTTAAGAGGTATATGGATGATAAGGAGCTTGAACTTTATAGGATTTTCCAAGCTATTGATGTGGAGCACAATGGGTGCATTTTGCCTGAGGAGCTTTGGGATGCGCTTGTTAAGGCTGGTATACTATGCTCTTTACTATTATTTTATAATTGGACTTCTTTGTTTTTTGATTTCTTAGTTTTATTTCTCTTATCTTGATATGTTTGATTCGTTTGGTTGAGGTGGTTGCATTGATTAGGTTGATAGTGAAATCAATAAAAAGTTTGGACAACTTGTGGTTTTTTGCTTATAAATTGAGAAGCTGTATGTTGCTTTCAGTCTTTTTAATGTCCCTTTCAGTGGAAGCACTTGCAATCATTGTGAGATTGGAGAACTTGCTTTCGCATTGCTTGTAATTGGAACCGCTGCTAGGTACATGTAAAAAAAGTAGATAGCATTAACTAGTAATTTATCCCAAGGCATTAGTTTGGATTGCAATATAATTTCTACTTGTATGTTTTTGTTGTTTGCAAGAGAATTTGTGGTGCGGTTTCTTGTTCTGCAACAGTCAGCACACGAACTAATTACACACTAGAACTTTATGTTCTTACTTTGTACAAAATCTTTTACTAATAATTTCTAATTGGCTAACTTTCCTTGGAGACTAATTAAAGTGATTAAATATAGAAAGCTGCTGTGCTCAATGAGGGGTGACTATAGTAGCACATTTTTCAATTTTTGTTGGTGGCAGGTTGAATTCATTCTGTGATATTTTGGTGCTTAAAATCTTTTCCGGGGTGAAACACGTATAATTATTTCCATTATCTAGATATATTTTGAGATTTTGGTGTGGGTTCCTGGATAACAAGCTTGAATGAGACAGTCTTAGGGCCAATGAAATGTTGTTTATCTTAGGTAAAATTTTTGAAATAGTTGATGCTAAATGGATTGCATCATATTTATCAGGTGTGTAGTTTATATCAAAACTTATATATAATGGAAGTATAATTGGATGTCTTCCACTTTCTGTCAGATGTCAGTGTATGTTGACAGTTGTGTCACGTGGCCTTTGGAGTGGCAAATGGCAGTACAGAAATATAAGCCTTGACCTTGACATTGGAGATCGTTATAGAGCTTAACTGAACTGTATTTTAACTGTTAATATAGAGTTGTGGGTATGTAATGTCTTGTTCAAATTTGTAAAGGAATTTGGAAGATGTTATGCTTAGGTGTTAGGAAGCTGCCTCCACCAGTTTGTTTCAGCAAAGCCTTTGTTTGAAATTAACATTGAAGTATGTCAATGGAAAACTATGAGAGGCCATAAAGCTTCATATGCCAGATGAGTTTCCTATTGTGTGGATATGTTAAACTTATCTTATTTCAGTTCTTAAAACAACAGAAGAAGAAAGGACTTTGAATGAATTTTTGAGTCTGGTGTTCTTTTTGTGCTCAAAGATGTGCTCTTTTAGTTACAAACTTTTCTGAAACCAAAGTTTTGGTATGCAGAAATCTGAACTATGGTTTCATTCTATTTTAGAGGAATGCCAGTAAGTATTTTCTTTTCTCTAATATCTATGTTAAATGTGAATCTGTGAGTTTTATGTTTCTTTTATGAATGCATGTGTATTTGTTGAGGTACCTCAATTAGTCCAATGGTTTGGCACCAAAGGTTCTATGTGAGCTTTTTAGGGAACGTTGCCACTACTGAAGGAGAGTGTTTGTCTGGCCTGATATTTGAGACTGTCTTGTTGGTATACTCATGTCATGGGTCAGTTTGTTTGGCTTGATAGTCGAGACAGTTTCTTGTTGATATAAAACTTATGGGTCGGTTTATTTTGCTTGATGCTTGAGACAGTTTCTTGTTGGTATAAAATTTATGGGTCAGTTATTTTGCTTGATGCTTGGGACAGTTTCTTCTGCTTATATATTTATATTTCTGTTGGTTTTTTTACAAAATGAGTAAACATGTCACAGACTTGGACTTGTGCATGTTAATGATGAATCTGGTGCTCCCCTTCATGATCGTTCTTTCATGTCTCTAAACTTTTTGGAATCATAATTTGGGATTTAAAGAGATTGGGAAGCTGTGGATTTCTTCTATGGTACTTGACCTGTGGTGTACTTTGTGGGCTTAAAGGAAGTGCTTCCTTATTGAATTTACACTTATCCAATGAAAATGCAGGATAGTTCCTTGCATCATGATTTTTCTGATTTAGTTCTTTTAAATGCTTCATGTGGAAGGGCTGGTAGTTCCCATGATTGCAAGGAAACAGTTGTTTTCATCTTATAAGCCCTGGCAGTTTGTTTTTTGCAGGGATTGAAATTGATGATGAGGAGCTTGCTCGTTTTGTAGAGCATGTTGACAAGGACAATAATGGGATTATAACTTTTGAAGAATGGAGAGATTTCCTTCTACTCTATCCTCATGAAGCTACTATTGAGAACATCTATCATCATTGGGAAAGGGTTTGCCTTGTAGATATTGGAGAACAGGCTGTTATTCCTGAAGGAATCAGTAAGCATGTTAAGAGAAGCAAATATTTTATTGCAGGAGGAATAGCAGGAGCAGCTTCTCGTACTGCAACTGCTCCTCTTGATCGCCTTAAGGTGGTATTGCAAGTGCAGACTACACGTGCTTGTATTTTGCCAGCTGTAAAGAAGATATGGAAGCAAGATGGTCTCTTGGGGTTTTTTCGAGGTAACGGGTTAAACGTTGTGAAGGTAGCACCTGAAAGTGCAATCAAGTTCTATGCATATGAAATGTTAAAGAATGTAATGGGAGACAGTATGGGGTATAAGAAGGGTGATATAGGTGCCAGTGGGAGACTTATTGCTGGTGGCGTAGCAGGTGCGGTGGCACAATCTGCTATCTATCCAATGGATCTTGTAAAAACTCGGTTGCAGACTTGTGCTTCTGAAGGTGGAAGGGCTCCAAAGCTGGGGAAACTAACTAGGGATATATGGGTTCAGGAGGGACCTCGAGCATTTTATAAAGGTCTTGTGCCATCTCTTCTTGGGATTATCCCGTATGCTGGCATCGACCTTGCTGCCTATGAGACCTTGAAAGATTTTTCAAGGACATATATTCTTCAAGATGGTGGTACTTTCTGTCAGCTTCTTGTGTTTTGGGCTTCTAATTGGTTTTTTTCTTTTTTTTTTGGTTACTTATTTTTCATTAATTTGGGAGTTTCTTCTGGATATCTTATTCAATTTGCTTTCTGATGATTTGTTTTTTTAATTGTAGAAGATCCAGGTCCTCTTGTGCAACTAGGTTGCGGAACAGTTTCAGGAGCTCTAGGAGCAACCTGTGTTTATCCCTTGCAGGTTATTAGAACGAGGTATGATTTTTACTTTCAAAAAAAAAAAAAAAGAATGAGGTATGATTTTGAAGTGTACAAGTCCCTTTTTTCTGATAATATGGGTTCATCCACATCAGGCAATGGTTTTGATATTTGTATCCACATTTTTGTTGTATTTGCTTAGTGCTGACATTTAGTTTTTTTGTTTTCCCAGACTGCAAGCTCAACATGCTACCTCTGCTGCTGCGTATAAGGGAATGTCTGATGTATTTTGGAGAACACTTCAGAATGAAGGTTATAGAGGTTTCTACAAAGGACTCGTTCCTAATCTTCTCAAAGTTGTCCCAGCTGCAAGCATTACATATTTGGTTTATGAGGCTATGAAAAAGAGTCTAGATCTTGACTAGGGAAGTTCTGTAGTCAGGCCCAGTGACCTTAAGTTTATTGCAGAAAGGAAAGTAGAGGTGATGATAAATATAACGATAATAAGATAATTAAACAAGTAGGTGATATGATTTTTGGGTTATATGATAGGTGGTAATTCCCTTCAGAGAATGGGGTGCATAGTTTTGTAGTAAAAAATATTTCTCGGCTTATCTAAACTAAATGTTGAGAATCGGGTTTAAATGGCATAATCATGTCTTACTTCAAGGTGATAGGTATGATACTATTCATTTCTTCTTCTTTGCCTCTCTCTCTCTCTCTCTCTCTCTCTCNAGGTGATAGGTATGATACTATTCATTTCTTCTTCTTTTCTTCTCTCTCTCTCTCTCTCTCTCTCTCTCGTTCAAGATGTGTTTTAAGTCAGATACAAGAGTCTCTCATGGATATTGATTTATTTTATAGGTTAGAAAAAGGATTGATCTGCATTTAATATGCATTGTGTTTATGGTGAAAACTTTCAGTAACCAAGGATTAAATATAATGGTTCTTTGTTAAGAAGGAGCCTTTTTTAATGGGATTGCTGATAAATATAGCTGGTGTTATACCGGTTTTACAGAACTTATCCATTTAACATGAAAATAAGATGATGTTACAGAACATGGTTTCTTGCTGCTTAAAAAAAGGCTTGGCATTGAGAACTTATATGGGCTTCAATTGATTGTGCGAAGTGCCAAAGACAACTTGCCTATGGGTTTTGACTTCCGCATTTGCTTGTTTGTGTAGTAGCATGTACACACAGGAACATCCTTTAAAAAGCTTAACATTTAAGTGTGGCTTGAGTAGAAGAAAGGCAAGGAACAAACGAAATTGCATGTCCTGCTCCTGCCCACATGAATTGATATTATGAGTGAGATTGGAATAATGAAGTTCCTTACTTTTCATGACTTTGGTTGAATTTTTTCTTTTAGGGTGAGAGAAGCTAGAGATTTTGTCCTGCACATTGGGGCAGCAATGGACATATTTGCCAGCACATTTTAAGACATGAAATGAAAGTGCCAAGAATTACCCGCAAGACATGTGGAACATGAACTTGGTTTAGAGACTGAAATAACAACTGGTGAAACTGAGAATGTTGTGTACAATAGCATGTCCATGTGAGACAATTTATTCATACCCTGAAACGAGCCCAAGGTTGCCCTACCGCGCATTTCACAACCCCAATTTAGCGGCTTCCACCTCGCAAACGAGCAGTCGTCAGCTGAAAATCCTTGCCCTGAAGCAACAACTCAGGTGACCCTTTTCGCAGGGTCAAACATTTCAAATTGTTTACTCAGCTAAGAAAGCTGAGTCTGAAAACATCTTTGAACCAAGGGAAACGGAAAGAGCAGAATATAATGGCAAAGGCAACGCTACAAACAACCATTTTGCATACAAACAGTGGAAATCAAACAGCTTGGAACAACTCAATCTGCTAGTATTTGAATTGTTCGGGCGTATTTTTGTGTTATTTTTTTTTTCTTCAAAAGCTCAATTTGATCTGAATTTCTAGTTCAGACGCAAGAGTGAAGAAGAAACATAAGAAAAGTAAAATTCCGGAAGAAAGGCATGGCCTTCCCTTTGCCTCTATGACTTGCCGTTGGCCCCTTCGTATCCTCTAGGAGGAAGAAGAGGGCAATATTATCCAAGACATGCAATAGTGCTCAACAGTTGTCTTTTTCTTCTTCCTTCTTCTCCACATTTTTGGGCTGAAAAGCTCAGAGCTCAGATAGAAGAAATAAGAACAGATTGCATTGTCTTTTTCTTGCAGCACCCCCTGCTTATAAAGACCCTGGAGCCTGTTAGACAGGTGTCAAAAGCTCAGTCTTTGAGGTTTTGTTTCTTCTTTTTAAAGAATAAGAGATGGAAGAAAACAGAAAACAGATCAGCCAAGAGTGTCAAATTTGCAATGGTCCCGTCGTATTATTCTCTCATTGGGTCATCTTATCCTCCACTAAGAATAAATTATTATTCTTTTACTTTACCCAAATCATCATGGTAGGTACTAATATTATTACTTACATACATACTCATGGATTTTATTTATTAATGTCCCTAGTCTTTTCATCACCATCTATCTCATCTCATCTCATTACAACCGTCCATCAAACTAAGATTTACATGGATTGATAATTAACAAGTTAAACAACATGATAGGAGCCTAGTCATGCCATGTGGAGAAAAGATAGAACCGATAAATGGAGGGGAAAAGGTCACATAGCAGGTAGAGGGTTCCCTCTCCAAAGAAGGGAATGAAACCATAAACAAATGGAAAGGTCGTTAAAGCAGTCATGGCAAGAAAGGAAAGAAAATATTATCCTAGTCTAACATGGAAGGAGATATGCCCTTTCTCTTTTCAAATGTAAAGGTACAAACGCTTTGCACCGTCCACTTATTAGTTTTCTTACCCCATTTGAAAATGGGGTGTGAGAATCTATGCGTCGATTGGCACTAATCCAGTTTAGTGGGAGATATTAGGTGGCTATATGTGGAAAGAAGTGTACGTAAACCAAACAAAGAATAGAAACAACTTTATATCTTCTAATTAGAAACTCTAATTCATTAAATTAAGTTAATTAATTGGTCCCTTGGGAATAATAATTGAAGTCTGAAGAGCTTGGATATATTCTCATCTCTTTTCTTCAAAGTTGGGACAGGTGGTGTGGAACGCTTGACTTGTGAACAAAATTAATTAGCTTTTGGAACAGAGGTAAGGACGTCTAATTAGGAGTTTAATTCATCCATTTTCCTGAGAGCTATTTGTTTTACTGGCCATGGTTAATCACATATATAATTAGATCAAGTTTATTGATTTGGATTTTAGAACAGTGACGACCCCCCATTACAATAACGCTCACATGGTCAACAATTAAGTATTTGTTTCATAACTTACAGAGAAAAAGGTTGATAAAAAATTTATGAAAAGTGTTCTTATAATAATAATTGAAAAATAATAAAATTAAAATTTAATAATTATTGAAATCAAAACCTATAGTATACTCAGTCGAAAGATCTGTAAGATGTAAATAATTAGAAGATGTTCAAGTTTGTTTATGTCCAGAAGTTAGAAGTAAAACTTAGGTTAGTCATTGGACGAGGCAATTGATGGACGAAGATCCTCGACCTTCACTGACTTGCTTTCTAAATTGTACTATGAAATTATAAACATATAGATGTAGTCATGTCATGATCGATTATATATTAAGATTGATGATCGACTACTGTGGTGAATATTGATGATAAAGGAAGTAGATGAATGGTTGAAAAAGGGAAGACTAAAACAAAATAGACATGCAAACGTAGCAGTCAAGTGGCGATCGCCATCAAGGTGGGTTTGGCCAGACACGACCAACGTTACTTCTTTGTCACACGTGTTTCCCAGGCTTGCGGAAGAGGTACGTATTATGGCGAATTATAATGTTAATAGTGATTTAATTATCTAACCACGGACGTCACTCTCAAATCAGGTGGCCGTGCCGGAGTGGTTATCGGGCATGACTAGAAATCATGTGGGCTCAGCCCGCGACGGTTCGAATCCTGCCGGTCACGGCTTTTGTTGTCCCAGCTCAAATTTCTTCACGAACCCCAGCCCTTTACTTGGTTTTAATAAATAAACCAAGTCCCGAGCACATCACTGAAGGTCCTGTTCCTGTAATAACACTTAACAATCTCCGGGACGTAACAGAAGTTCTATGTCGTGATACGTGGCTGGTGATTGCAAACGGCCTAGTCAGAGTCGAGTATGTCGCGTCCGACGATGATCCATTCCATGGATAGGTGAAGCTTTTGCTTACAAACCTCGTAGTGAAGTAAGTCGGTTGGACTTGACCCCAAGCACTATAGATCACGTAACAACCTTTGTCCCCTTTTTTTGGGTTCTTTTTCTAGCTTTTTCAATTTCTCCTCTCCACCCCAACCCTAACACGATTGAAGTGAAATTCTGGATGCGATCGTAATGACAAGGACCAAGGAAAACATCTTGAGAGATGAAGCGGGCAAAATGGGGACTAGATAGCCAACGAGCTTTATTTGGGTCAGGGCATGGACGATTAGGCCTTGTATCTTACTGGCCCCAAGGAAAAACCAAATGCAAACAGATGAAAAAAAAGAGCAAAAACAGAAAACTGTAGTTGAATGACGTGCCGCTTCGGGAGGCTTCTACCCTGGAGGTGTACACTTAAAAATCTAGAGAGGTGTCACTTCAGTTCTGTGCTCTGTTACGTGGCTCCAGAATCCTCTCCACCTCTCTGCATCCTGGTGACATTTAGTATAAATCCCCAGGATTCCTAACAAATCTCCCACCACCAAGCAATCATCAGCACAAAAAACGTTTCTTCAGTAGTTACTAGCACAATACAATCGAGCAAAAAGCTTAGTATCTGTCACTTCTGTAACAAATCATGGCATTTAGATCGGCTGTAAGTGATTGTTTAAAGATCAATTTTTTCATGTTTTCATTTTTTATTTTCGTCTTGGTTTTCATTAAAATTCGCTCCATGATTGCAGGGTTGTTGGAAGCAGTTAGCAAATCGCTTAGGAGGAGATGCAACATATGCAACCTCAACCGCACCAAAGATGAAGTCATACGCACCAACGGCCGATTTTGGTTACGGTCAAGATGTGAAGCCACAAAAGCAAGTGAGGGGTGACTTCGTTCCTGTCTACGTAGCAATCGGCATGATAGCGCTGTCAGTGACCCTGGGGCTTAAGACGGCACTGCATCAGCTGAAGAACTCGCCACAAGTGCGGGTGAACAAGAAGAGAAGGGAGACTCTGCCGGAGGTGGAGGAGCCTGATCGCGTGCTCGACGAAGCTGATAAGTTCCTCAAGCAGTCGTTTTTCAGGAAAGTTACCCATTTTCAGGAAAATGATTCTGCCTATGCCTTTCATGACTCCACACGCCGTGATATCTTCACTCACGGGCCTACGCCTCGGGCTGAAACTCTGAAATCAGTTGGTGTTGATCCCAAATTTCGTGTTCTAGAGGGTTAATTACCGTACAATACAAAACAATTTTCTTTTTTTTTTTAATTTTTTTTCCTGCCTGTTTCGATGAGGGAAGGGGAAATTTCTAGATTCTCTCCTTGTGGCTCATGACCTGATGTAACTGTATAATGGTTTGGGTAGTGTTGTTTTGTGTTGTAAGATAAGCCGTCGCTTCACTTACTTGGAGGCTGATGTCTTGAAGTCAGTTTCAAGTTTTATAGGATAAGGATGGACTATTGATAATGAAGATGTGTTATATGTCTTGTCATTACCTGTTCAGGAGCAATCTTCCGAATCCCCACTCTCCATGAAGAATCAACAGCAAATTAACGAGCCAGAATTACACACATTTAGAAAAAAAAAAAACAATTACCAAAAAAAAGCCATAAAATTTTTCCTAAATATAACTGATATTTAGGTAAGTATGGATTAATCAATTGTAGTTGTGGTCTGATTGTCGAGTGGTTACCCGTCTTTAGAAAAGAAAAAGGGCTAGTATCCTACAAGTGGTGAATATCTACCTTGTCTTTTATAGATATATTCTTTTTGAAAAGTAATCTTTTATAGAATATATATCACAACAACTGGGTAAATAACTGGGTGTGAGTGTCTACTTCTATTTTGTTACCATATTGAATATGATAGAAATATATGGATACATGAAAGAAGTTGCTGATAAATGATAGATGGGCAAGCTCCATAAGTAGTATTAGTAGTGTTTAAGCTAATTTAGGATAAGGATAGCCTTGTTACGTTTTAGCTTAAGGATTTTCCCAGTCAAAATATAATGATTCTTAGATAGGGATGTAGGGATGTAAACGGGTAAAATATTCATTTTTTAGGTATTTTATTTGAAATTCTTAAAAAAGTATTTAAATTTTATTAAAATCTAAATAAAATAAAAAAATATTATTTCAAATCAAATTTTAATAATATAACATTATCCGTTAATTATTTGAATCTATTAAATATCTAATTAAATAATTTAAATAATTAAAAATTGTAAAAGGTTTAATTTTATTTCTATTAATTTATAAAAATAATTAATTAAGATGGCAAAAGTTGTAAAAAGATAAAAATTTGAATCTTATAAATTATAAATTTTTGAAATATTATATATAAAATTAGATATTCACGATTACCCATGTAATAATAATAATAATAGCAACGGGGCTTATTTTATTAGGCTTTGGTTGAATACAACAACCCATTTGGTTGAAATTTCAAAAAATATCTTCTATCGTACCCATATAATAATAACAACTCATTTACATTCTAGACTTTGATTTAAAACAACAAGCTATTTACATCTCTAGGAACTAATTGAAAAGAGCAATCCATTTACATTCCTAGGTCCTTGATGAAAATTCAGAAAATATTAGGACGTTTTAACCCATTTACATCTCTAAGAAACCTATGACGAACATGGATAGAAGAGCCTCTTTTCAATAAAGAATACTTTCCTTTTTCTTTTGCTTCTACATCGTTTGGCAATTCGGGATTGGGTTGGCTGAAAATAGCAACTTATTTACATCTCTAGGTGCTGGCTTTACATTCCTAAGTCCTGACTAAATATTCAAAAAATATGTTGGGCGTTTCTGATATTTCTCAGTATATCAAAATAGAAACCTATAATAAACAACAGTCTATAGGGTTGTCCACGACGACGCTCAAGGAAGTAAGTAGACAAATGCTTTCAAAAATTCCAAAAAAATCTCGTAAGGAAGTAGGCAATGCTTCCACAAATCTCAATAAATCCCACAAGGAAATAAGTAAGGTGCTTTCAAAAATTTCAAATCGAACAGATAAGAGAGTTTTTGGTGACGTTGCACACTCCATCAGATTAATTTTTTGGAGAGAGGATAATGGCTTCATGACACTTGCACATCCACCGTCACAACCCTCTTCTCCGATGGCTGCTCCTCTCTGCCGCCTCCCTTTGTTAAGCATTGGTAACTTTTCTCCCACACTTGCACATCCACCATCACAACCCTCTTCTCAGATGGCTGCCACCTCCCTTTGTAAAGCTCAGATAACTTTTCATTGTTTTAGATAATTACAACTAGTATGTGTTTACTCGTCTCTTGAATAATTACAACTAGCATGTATTTATTCTTCTCTTGAATTATTTGCAACTAGTATGTGTTTATTCTTCTCTTGAATATTCATGCATGAATCCTAGAGGGGTCTAAGATGGTATTATGTGTCCCAACTATTTCAAAAATACAGGTTTCCAAAGTTGAATTATCCGTTCAAACTACATTCACTCGTTCACTAGAAGTAGAGCTGTCCAGAGTTAAATTATCCCTTCTGTTCATGCTTGCAGGTTTGGGCAAACTTTTAATATCAAGTTGATCTGATTCAATTATATTATTTTATTAATAAACAATATATTTATATTTATATTTTTGATATATAAAAAGTAAATATAAAATAAGTTTATTTATTTATTAATAATATAATAATTAAATAAAAAGATTAAATGGAATTGGTTTTAAAAAATGGGAGGACAGCGGATGAAGAACAGGAGAGCATAGGCATTTCAACTTTCAAACTAAAACAGATGCATGGTGCTCACTCTTCACCGTTCAAGAATGGTCAGCTACCGTGGTGAGGTACTTTGATACCGTTACACAGGATGCGTAAGATGCCCGTCTGGCGAAATTCAACAGAGTTTCTTTGTATCGTATGATTTTCTCTCCGTTCCAGGCAATTGATTATTAACAGAACTGAATTAGGTGAGGTTGTTTGTAGTTTTTCACTGCAGTTTTGCAGATTTTGTTTTATTCGGCTTTTCAAAGTTCTCTCCCTGGTTTCCACCTGCTGTCACTACATAGAACCTTGACATTGTGATACGTTCAATCTTCAGTTTATCGATTCATCTATCTTCTTTCCCTTGAAAAAGTGTACTTGATACAAATTTCAACAAGAGAGTGCAGTCTGGTAGGATTGTAACATCCCCCAAGTCGTTTGCAGTTGAGCAACATCCTCTGTATCCTATCCACACCCTGCTCCTTTGAACTTAAAAAAAGTCATTCAAACAGTTTCCATTTCTGTTGGAAACCTTCAAGGAGTTATATATGAATCATGGAACGGACGATGTTTGATATTCTGTGACACCGTCGAAGTGAAGTGTTCAAGTTTCCAGCTCCAGCATTTAAATTTCCAGGCTTCAATGCCATGCCCATAACTAAGATAGCATAGGTAAACTATACCACTTAAAGCTCTAAATGACTCTTGCTAATATGCAGGGCCGGAGACTTTCTGTTCATACTTTATAAAAACAAATTGTAAAGAAATATGTGGACAGGTTTGAGTTTGACAAAATTGTTATCGCATTTTGGTTAGTGTCTGATCTTTACTTTGGAGCACATGGAGAATAATGGTTGAAATATATATTCATTGATACCCATTTATACAAGACAAGGTGGATGCTTAACATCGTGAGAATTCATTCCTTAGCCAGCTAGTGTCTCATTTACGCCTATATATTCCTCGACTATTTGTTGCCACCAACCTTATCATGGTAAGAGCCAATAATGTTGATTCCAGCAAGATTAGAGATAAAGAAACTAGAGGATTCTTCAGAATTTAATCTGGCTTGATTTGTGATTTCGCAGATTTCAGTAAAGATGCTGACTGCAAATTGACAGAATGACAGTTAAGAGGAAAATCTTAAGCAACTGAGCATTAACACTTTGCCTGATGCTAGGAAAACATGAGATATAGAAAGAAACCACTTCTATTCAAATTCAATAATTATGAAAGATCATAGCATCATACAGGCTGCAAACCAAACTATGTTTCATATTATTAGTTGCCAGAGATCGTCCTGCACCAATATAAACCTTATGCTTTCTTCAGGGGTTTTCGTGATAATGGATTCAATCTCAAATTAGTTAATTACTTATGTTGCACATAATTGATTGGATTCCAGCCAAGTTCTCATCCAATGTGCATGTTGTTGTTACTTTACATTTTGACTTTTGTGGGTGATGGCCTTTTCCCTCAACTGGCAGTTAGGCTAAGGATTCCATGTGTACAGTGACAGGTATGTGTACAGCTCTAGTGGTCTCACCTTTTGCTTCTAGATAGAAGATATGATTTATATTGCAGAATAACTTCAATACCCAGTTAGGTTGACCTGCAAAACAAAAGCATGAGATATTCACTTGACCCTTGTAGTATGGAATGAGTCAATGAATTAAGATCATCCTTTTATTCTTTAAAGATTTGAAGGCTACAGATCCCATACGTTGACACAAAATACTTCAACAGATGTTGGTGATCGGCAAAAGACAGATAATATATGGTTAGATTTGCGTTGCTTAAGCTTTATTTATTCGCATACAAGAGTCAATGGAGTAATGTGAAAGGATGCAAATAGGGGCAGTTATCCCTATATAAACCCTCCGGAGGTTTATGATAGGTATAAGCAACTCAGCATAGACAGGAAATTGTCTGAGTAATTTTTGAAGAAATCGGAGAAGGTTCCAGTTTCCCTCAAAGGCTTCCAATATCTCCATTGGAGCCCGCGAGGGATACTGAAGTCTTACTCCTCATGAATTGCACCATATCTTTGATTATACAGCAGCATTAATGAATGGAGGCAATGCCTTTTTCTTTCCTGTCCTATCTATATATGTTGCATGGGCATCATCCTGTCTGCAGGTAATTAATCTGTTCAAGAATAGAGTTAGAAGGTAAAGTTTATGATCCTCACTAGCAATTAAAATTGATAATATCATAATGATTTTATTTTAACTAGCTCGTGCATTTACCTGCCAAATTTATTAACATCATTTTCCCTGTTGTGCACTTATCATTTTGTCAATCCGAGGCTCCCAAGGTTGCCCTGATGAAGGCTATTGTTACTTCTGTAACAAGATAGTTGTTTCTTACATCCCAAAGAGGGTCCCCTAAACCCAATCTGAGATAAATGGCAGATTCCATATCAAGTTTGATTTCGGTAAATCATCAAAAGGCTGTATCAGTAATGCTATCTGCTGCCAACTTCAACATGCTAACAAGTATTACTTGCTGCACGGTAATTGTAGGCTCTCACGAGGAAAGGTTAGAGAGAGTTTGCCATTGAACTCTGATGATGCAGACCCAAAAATTCCAAATGCAATCACCTACAAAAGAGGAATCCTTGTGCAAAATCGGAAATCTGTTGTTATATGTGGTTGACCTTCCTACGATGATTACTTACATAACCTGGGAAGTTTCGGAGCCAAAACAGGCAGCATAAACCCAACTTTGACATACACGCCAACAATAGTTACAGTTTAGGGCGGTGCGACGTTGAGAAGTGGAATATCTGTTTTCTGGCTCGAGAATTGTTCTTGGGACCCCTGCAACGGAGTTTCTTGCAGCCCTTGAGCTGGTTAAAGGTCATTTTCGCTAGTGTATGTGGCATATTAGTGCTCATTAATTTCTTGAAGATTTCATGTCGATAAGCTCCCTGCGCTGTGCTATATTTGTAGAGTATAATATTATCACATCTTCGGGCAGCAAAAGCAAAGATCTCGGAAATTTACTCACATTGAGATTGAGTGTTTCTTGTCGTTTGTTTTTAGAACTTTTGACTGAATCCAAACTGACGAGGCACTAATCCCATAATCTACTACCACATCAACGGTTGTTCCAACTTCGTAGAATGTTACCAAAGACACTGCATTAAACAAAAGTTTATTTTGTTTCTACCTCTCGCAGTTCCATAACATGTCAGAAAATAACAGGAAGCTTCTTTGTAAGTTGCTTAAATATTGGTTTTAAAAAGCGTCCTCAACCTCAAGAGTCTCGTCGATGCCATTTGCATTAAACCAAATAAACAAGAAAAGGGGCAAAAAACAGCACAAAAAAACAGAAGAGAAAGCTAGAGACAAGTTTTCACTTGAATCTCTATATATAAATAAATCCCACAACTCTCTCTTTCTCAGCAACTGCCTTTCTGTTTCCTTCTCTTTACAACTGAGGCAACCAGGGACTCAACGGTCTCTAACTCTCTCCCTCAATGGCTCTTCTGGTAGATCTGTAACAATCCTTCTTTTCTATTTCCAGGTGGAGCCGTTGAGGTGAGAGCGTTATAGAATGTTGGCTCCCAGTCTATCAGCATCAGCAAGGGTAACTTCAGTGATCAGCACAAAGATGGATTATGTATCTGATGACTATGCTGGAACCAGGTAGCTTTTCATCTTAGTTCAGGTCAGCTTCTTAGTTCACTGCTTCATATTATAATGTGCAAAATAGATACTGGTATTAAGCAGTCCCTAATATTATAACCTTTCGAGTTGCTAATGCATGCAGTTCTCATTAATACTACTCTGAAGTTGTCTTTATAAAAACCAAACGTATTAATCTGCTGCAGCACTCCTTTTCTCTCAGTTGCAACGTGTATTGATTTTAGAGAGTTTGAAAGTTCAGCCAGAAATTAGATTAAAGTTTGCATGGAGCCATAAGAAAAGGGGTATGCATGGGCTTGAGCTTTCCTCTTTGTAACATCATCTGTGGGTGGTTCCTCATCCACATTAGATGCTTTGAAACCTTGAAATCATACGGTGGCTTATCCAACGAATTCACATAAAAAAAATTAAGTTACCTTACTATGCCAAGCTAGCTGGCTACTAAGAACATGAGACAGACACTAACTCCAAGCTGATGAAAACTGGTTTCAATGGTGAATTTCATTTAAAAAATAGCCAAAATATACAGGTAAAACCCAAAATGGTATACCCTTCTCTGTGTGTGATGTTTTAAGTATGAGTTCAATAAACTTGAAATTTTGAGAATTGCTTCATACTATAAGCGAAGATCTCATGCATGCATATAGAATTGTACTAACTTGAAACTTTGAGAGTTGGATGATCATCCATTTACTTTTATTTCAACTTTGATAAAAAAATTTTGATTTTTTGAATAATTTATTAAAAGAATGATATAATTATTTCGATTTGTAAATTTATAAATATATAAATATTATAATTTAGAAAGTATACACGAAAAAGTAAGCGTATGATCCATTTAATCAAATTTATATAAAATTTTTAAAAATTTAAATATTACCAAATGACCATGAATAAACCAATCTGAAAAAACTTGAGTAAACCTCAGGATTCAACTTATTACTCTTCCCAGCAACCTGATAACTCTAGGACTTCAGCAATACTATGCAAGAAATGTAATAAAAGAAAGGGAAAAGGAAAAGAAAATGGAAATGGAAATTTCTGCTGACGGGTCACTTTGGGTCCATTAAGTATCCACCAAATGGGCCTTGACCCTAACCTTTTCCTCCTTTAGACTCAGTCAAGCCCGGGGAACAAAGAATAAAAGGTTTCCAGAAGTCAAGTAAAAAACAATATACTAATCTCGTATATAAGAGAGTTTGCTGGATTTTCTTACGTGTCGCTCACCGATTGGCTGATTTCACGTGGCATGTAATGTCATTGGGTGAAACAAGTCGACACCAGTATCACTACGATCTATAAAGATCTACGACACATTTGAAGATTTGATTAGATTTAGATTCAGATCGAGAAAGAAAAGGGGAAGATATCACTCATCATCCGAGCTAGGGTTTTTCCGATTGATGATGATGGGGCGTTTAGCTCTGCTTCTGCTTTTATCTTTCGCCTCGCTGCAGCTCCTCTGCTTCGCCGCTGATGACGATGCGGTAATTTAGTTCACTTTACCTCGAATTGCTAAAGAATATTTGAATCTGTAAGAAGTGGTAATGAGATTTTTATCTGGGTATGTTTTAGGTGTTTTACGATTCATTTGATGAGTCATTTGATGGGCGATGGATCGTTTCTGATAAAGACGATTATAAAGGTGAGTGTTTTTGTTGTTTGTTTCTATTTATGGATTTCTCTCGTGGAACGGTTTCTTATAGGTTTCCTTATGGTTGATCTGGGTTCTTTTGCAGCTCTGTTTTCTTCATGTTGTTTTTTAAGATGTTTGAAAATGTTGATTTATTGGGTTGACTAACGTTTTGGTGTGTTATTTTTAGTAATTATTGATTGTGGAGCTTATTAATAGAACTATGAAAGATACTTTATATTAAATAATAGGATGAGAACCCTTGTTGACCTTTGCAGTTGAACTAGATTTAGTGGGAACGCTCTTTTTAATAATATAAAATTAAAGAAACCTAGTATGCAGAGAGCATACGTCTCTGCTGCAAAGATGGATCTCTAACAAAGTGGTAATTGTGATAAGATACTTAAATGATTTATATAATCTACCATTTCTTTGACCTTGACGTGAGATACTGATTATTAGTGTTCAAGCTCATTGCTTTTGCTTATATTGTAATGCATCAGATGATCTTACTTTGCTCCATCATTGACAATCAATTTTTTTATGCAGTTTTAGGAATTATTTTGTAATTTAATTTTTGATTAATGACCATCAGTCCTGGAATTTTGTGGAATTTGTTTTTTGGCCATTTAATCTACCAAATTGTACACTTGCAATTACAGTTCAAATATTAGTTGCTTGAAGTTTGAGGTAGTCTTGACAGCTGTAAAAATATCCTTTGTGATATCGACATGCTTTTTTTTTTTTTTTTTAACTGTGATATCGATAGGCCTATTAGATGTTGTAGGGAGTTGAAGAATATACATTGATGTGGTTTTGGGGTTGCAGGTGTATGGAAACATTCTAAGAGCGAAGGGCATGATGACTATGGGCTTCTTGTGAGTGAGAAGGCTAGGAAGTATGCCATAGTGAATGAGCTTGATGAGCCTGTGAGTCTCACAGATGGAACAACTGTACTTCAATTTGAGACTCGCCTCCAGAATGGACTCGAATGTGGCGGTGCATATCTGAAATATCTTCGTCCTCAAGAGGCTGGATGGAAGCCTAAGGAATTTGACAATGAATCACCTTACTCTATCATGTTTGGACCTGACAAATGTGGGGCCACAAACAAGGTGCACTTCATCCTGAAGCATAAGAATCCTAAAAGTGGGGACTACGTGGAACACCATCTTAAATACCCACCATCTGTCCCATCTGACAAGCTTACTCATGTCTACACTGCCATCTTGAAGCCTGACAATGAGGTTAGAATACTGGTTGATGGAGAGGAGAAGAAGAAGGCAAATTTGCTCTCAGCTGAAGATTTTGAGCCTCCACTTATCCCTGCCAAGACAATCCCTGATCCAGATGATAAGAAACCTGAGGACTGGGATGAGAGAGAAAAGATACCTGATCCAAATGCTGTGAAGCCAGATGATTGGGATGAGGATGCGCCCATGGAAATTGAAGATGAGGATGCTGTGAAACCAGAGGGATGGTTAGACGATGAGCCTGAGGAGATAGATGATCCTGAGGCAACCAAGCCAGAAGATTGGGATGATGAAGAGGATGGTGAGTGGGAAGCCCCAAAAATTGATAACCCAAAGTGTGATGCAGCCCCTGGTTGTGGTGAATGGAAGAAGCCAATGAAGAGGAATCCAGCTTATAAGGGAAAATGGTCTCCCCCACTAATTGACAACCCCAATTACAAGGGAAGATGGAAGCCTCAAGAGATTCCAAACCCCAACTACTTTGAGCTTGACAAGCCTGACTTTGAGCCTATTGCTGCTATTGGTATTGAGATTTGGACAATGCAAGATGGAATTTTGTTTGACAATATTTTGATAGCCAAAAACGAGAAGGTTGCTGAGTCATATCGGGAGACTGCATGGAAGCCAAAGTTTGAGGTTGAGAAGGAAAAACAGAAGGCTGAAGATGAAGTTGCTGGATCAGACGGTCTTGCAGGCTTCCAGGTAATGCACTGGCAAGCTTACTTGTTATTGCTATTCTTAGTCAATCTTTTACTTTTAAACTTAAAAGTTGGTAATTACTCTCTTGCAGAAGAAGGTCTTTGATGTCCTATACAAGGTTGCTGATATTCCTTTCTTAAGCAAATACAAGCTTCAAATTCTTGTAAGTTCTCTTCATATGCATTTTCATTTGCGAATTAATAACTCATTGGTGGATTTCATCTGAAATTTTGGGTTCCTCTTTTAGGACCTCATTGAGAAGGCTGAGAAACAACCAAATCTAACCATTGGTGTCCTAGTCTCTATTGTGGTGATCATCCTCACGGCTTTCTTCAAACTCATTTTTGGTGGGAAGAAGCAAGTAGGTTTTTTGAACCCTTTTAATCTGGTCTTGTATGTTTATGTTTCTGATTTTTGCTGCTGTTTGTCTCACTCTATTTGTTTTTAACTGTGTGCAGCCAAGAGTAGAGAAGAAAACGGAGGTCGCTGAGACATCAAATGATCAAGGAAGCAGTGGAGAAAAGGCTGAAGAGGAAGAGAAAGAAGAAACCACTGCTGCTCCTCGCAGAAGGAGGCGTGACACTTGAAAAAGAGGTGGCTGGTGATCCATCAGTTTTCACTTTGGGCAAATTTTTCGCTTTTTGGCGTTTTACCTAGCTGAAACATTCTTGGGTTCTTGGTCATTTTTTAGTTTTACTTCTGAATATTAGTTGTATGAATTGAAGAGTGTAAATGAGACAGTTGTTGCCTGCCTCGAAGCAAAAACCAAATAGAATGGGTTTGAGGGTATGAAGTTTATCATATGCTAAAGCATGTTTATCACTTTTAACTGCAAACGTAACTTCTGAAACACCAATGGCGTAGAATTTTGTTGTACCTTAGGCTATTAAAAAATCTGAGTTCAATTTTTGAGTATTCCTGTGAATTTCCTCATTAAAATGGGACAAAAACTATCCATCTGGAAGTTTGAAGATTGCTGAATTATGTTACATTCCGTTCTGTTTCTTTGTATTTTTCCTGTACTTTGCAAGAGGCACTTGAAGCAATTATCGTGATGATAAACCCTTTTTGAAAAGTCACGAGGACCGATACAAAATCTGGAAAAAGCTGAATGGTATTATGGACATATTTTCTCTCAAAATAGCCAACTGTAGTAACCTAACCACCATGGAGAGCTGGTGCATGATGAGAGAGTATAAACGGTGGTTTTGATTTCAATGATAATAAAAGCACTGCCTTGCCCCCATTGTAGATCCGTTTCTGTGCATGCGGTTACTCCAGCTAATTGCCGGTAAAACCTTTTTCCAAAAAAAAAAAATCAAATGTTATTTTAAGTTTAAAATATTTTAAGTATCCACTGTCCGCTCGCTGACATAACACAATTTTCACTCAAGTCACAAAACAGTCACTCCCCTGTCCATCTTTGCCTCCCTCACAAATATGGGCTCACTGACAAATCCCTCTGTCACCTCTCCTCTCTCAACTTCCCTCCATTGGTTTTGTCTCCTCCTCTTGTCGGGGCTGTCTCCCGCAGCCCTCGCTTCCCAGCCATTTCAGGCTATCCTCGACTCTCCTTTCTCCTACTGATTTGTGACGAGTTATCTTGCTTGTTTCCACATTTAACAATATTACGATTTTCTTTTTGCTTCTAATGTGTTGATTTGTCTGCAAAAAGAGCCAGATTTAGCATTTACTATACGTTATGATATGATCACTCTGCCTAATTTTTTTCATCTCCCGGCTGTAAGCTTTCCTTTTTTATTGTGAATTTGACTCTTGTTTGAGAATATGTCATGATTCCCTTGGCATGTCTTGTTTTTGGATCTTGTTGACTATTTTTGTGCCAATTTATTCTTCAGTCTTTGTAAAAATTTATAGATTTGAACCTTATTTGGTGATTGTGCTTTGGATGTCTAGGAGTTTACATTTCTTGTCCGTTGAAGGTGTTTGCAGTTGATTTTTTCTTATCTTAGAAATGGTAAATTTTTGCTTTTCTCTTTGTTTTTTTTTTTTTTGAGCTTTTTAAGTGTTGGGTTCTGTTAATTAGTGCTCCATTATTGCTTTTCCTCTCTGGTTTTTGGTTGAATTCATTGTTTTTGGTGTGGGGTTTTGAAATTCTTAGCTATTCTTTTGTGTAAAATATAAAACCCCCCCCTTTTAAAGTGATTGGAGGGGGGCTTTTGGATTTTACCCCTATTCCTTTCTTTTTCACAAAAAAAGTTTGGAGATAAAAAAAAAAAAGAAGAAATTCGTAGACCTTTCTAATTTTGCTTCTTGTAGATATTGGTTTTAGACTTGTTCCAATTCTGTGAACTAAAAAAGGATTTTGGTTACTTTTCATTTTTCTTTCTTTGATTGTAAGGATATTGTTGATGAGGTTTACATGGTGGTATTGCAATGTAGATGGTGATGCCTGATTGTTCGAGAAATGCAGCTAGTTTACAAGCTCTCGAGTGTTGGCTCTGTTGTTATTCCTCCTTAGGAAACCAAGTGTTTTTGCTTTTCAAAAAAAGGAAACCAAGTGTTTTTGGAAGACTTGTCTGTTGTGATTTTCTTCAATGTTGGCTACTTGTACTTGCTGTTTGTTGGTATTTTTCTGAATTGGCTTTGGAATGTTGCTAGTGCTGCTTTTGTGAAAACTGGGGATTAAGTGATGTAACCTTTCTTTAAGTTTCTGGTTCGTTGATGATGTTGTCCAGCTTGTACAGACGGTTTTCTTGTATCTGCTCTGCTGCTCCTTTTTGAATAAATAAAACTACTTCAATTAACCAAGGAAAAAGTTGTACTAAGGCTTGGTAATAAATGAACAACAGTTGAAAATTGAAATGTCTCTGTGTAACCCAAAAATGCAGCAGAAACCCACCATTTTTCAGTGTGATTAACGTTTGAGATGTAAGGAGAAACAAGAATGTAGTCAAGTCTTCCTGTTACCATATCACTTTTATTAGATATGTCAAGAGGGAAAATATAGAGAGAAATATAAGTCTGAAATTATAATCTATCCCTGTATATGCATGCTTGCCTATAGCATAGCCAACCTTGGTATCCGCTCCATGAAATCCGACAGTCACGCAGCCAAACGTAAAATGATACAGATCCAGCTTCACTTGTTAAATTCAACGGTCTAACTATACATGGACGCGGTTGGTGGAATTCTTATAATTGACACGTTCCAATCTAGTCTGGCAGACAATTTTTTTTCATGCGTAATTATAACAAATAAAGACAACATGTCTAAACAAATTACTAACTGCACAAACTTAAGAACACTAGAAGCAGTTTCATAAAGATTATATAATATATATAATATTTTTTAACATTCAAAATTAAATTTTGAATGGTTTCCACGATTGACGAATATTAATAGTTTTATGATATCCTGCCAAAAAATGGATGAAACTGAAAATTTTTGAAAATAAGTATTGATAAAACACCTTCACAGTATGATACAAATAACAAAAAATATGAAATTTACTGTAGAATATTTTAAACAAACAAATTTTTTTCACAAACAAACTATTACCAAACGAACCTGAAAGGAAGGGGTAAATTTGCATACCATAAAAATATCCAAAAAGATTATACTTGAAAAACTCTATCCAAGGGAAAAAAATGTTCCTAGTCTCCCGCCGCACGGAGACAGAACAGAGATGCTACACTTCACCTTATTTAAACATGTATAAAAAAAAATTGTCCTCTCGCTACAAAGAAAATTTAAAACCAAAAAAAGATCAAATGAAGTTAAAAAGAAAGGGCAAGCAAAATTTAAATAAAAGTTTAGGTTGAGAACATTTCTTGGGCTTACTTAAAACTCTTCCATGGGAATTGATCACGCCTATAACTTTAAACTCATCCGGTGGTGTACCCCAAAGTGATTTAAAATTACATTTTATCGCCGACCCCCAGTCTTCTTAGCTGCGACTGGAGGAAGTGTATCCTCGTCATCCGACTCCACGTCTCCATACTGCCAAATTCCACGCCTAGCAGTTTTGGCCTCGTTCTGAAAAGCCTCTAAACTATCAAGCACCGACTTTCTGTCCTTGGGTTCCCATTTCTTCCTTTTCTCCAACCTAGCCAGTCCCTCCTGAAAAGTGCAATTATATAAGGAAAATAATAAACGTATAAAATCTAAAATAATAAGGACAGGTTTCCCCACCAGAGACGACAAAATACAATTTAAACCAAATGGTGTATTTTGCAATATTCAAAAACTATTACTAGGATCGAAGTACATATCAAGATTTTCAATAAAAAGATCATTATACTAACTAGATACAGAGGTTATGTTAAATAGACAAAGGGCTCTAGTTCAAACCTGAAGCATTGCAGCATTAATGCTAAGCTCTGACTTCTCAGCAACAAGAGTTACGATGAGAACAGTACCAGTGCCCTGCCCCTTGACTTTTCCGCCAGAAGCATCCCTTTCCTCAACCATGGCCCTAAACTGCAGTGAGCTCCCTAGTGTCTGCTCACTCAAAAACTGGGCTGCCTCAGTACCAAATTCATCCTCGAGGCCTGGAACTTTAAGAAATGCGAGACTGCATAACTGAGCAAGCCCAGCAGTAGCCGACACTGAAGCATCAAGAGGCCGCAATTGACTGTATGGAACCTCCTCTTGATTCCCATAATCAAGATAAAACACTTCAAACTTGTCATTCGGAGATTCAACTCCTCCTCGAGGTGCATTGACAACCTTCAAAAATCAAATCAAGATGCGTTCAGTATTAAGCTGAGAAAGAGAAGTGGAAAGTAAAACACAACATCAAATGGCATACAAAGACACATGAGCATGAAACAGAAAAGCCAGACCCGAGAAAAAAAATAAAATTTAACCATGCTTCCTAATAGCTAGTACATAGAGAACCTTGTGCTTTTCCATATTATCGCCCATTAACTTTAAATATATTATAATAGAAAACAAGGCTCGTTAGCATTTAATCAAAATACGGGGATACACTACCCATAGATTAAGTGATCATTCCCTGTCAAGTGATAGGGTTCATCCACTGACACTTTCTACCTACCCCCATCCCCACCCTTCTTCCCAAAATCACTAGAAGCACAGTATGAACCCAAATGCCACAAGACACTTCAGCAGCATAACAAAGTCATGAGGAAGATGAGGAAAATAAAAAAACAAAGCCTTAAAGATTCAAAATAAATAACTTGAACTCACCATTGCACGATTCCAGGAATTATCCATACTAAACTGAGCAAGAACGAATTCACCCTTCTTAGGATTAAAAGCACCAATCACAGGAGCTTCTTGAATATTTAAAGATGCAAGCTGTTGCTGAATAGATGAAACTCTCTGATCACCAACTGTTTGGACATAAAATTTTCCACCACCCAATACTTCTGTAACAACAACCTGAAAATAAAAAGAAAAGTTATTCACCAGCTCATGACACAGTCAGATGGCATTATTTAGTTGAGTTCCTAGAGCACCTTTAGCACTTCTTTTTGTTTGTTTTCAACAGTGGCTGGACCATTGGAAACTTCCTCTCCTTCAACATAGTTCTCCCAAATCTACAAATAAAAATTTTATATTAGCATTATTCAAGGGACAATGGTGATAATAGATATGTACCGCTTCTTACTTTCAGTTTCTGCCTCTTGGCAGATTGCTCAGCCTGCTCAAGAAGATGAGCATCAGCAATCCTGTCGGCACCAAATGAAGTTTGTAGCTTCGCCAGGCCAGCCTCAAGGAGTGTCACAGCCATATTGGTTCTGGACTCCCACAAAGACCCCAAAAATGTCCCAGTTCTATCAACGGTTTCCACTTCAATCTGTGAAGAAAAACATTCGTTTTTAAAAAAGAAAAACAACTAAAACGCAGACATGCATTTCAGAGAGACCTATACCTCCACATCTCTCTGCATGATCTTTCGTCTCATTAGTGCTATGGCTTCATCTGAATAGGGCTCATCACGACCAGGACATCTGACACCAGAAAATGAAAAAGCAATGCTACAAGTCTCCTTAGGGATCAACAACTTAAAACGATGACCACTAAGGACATATTCCACAACAGCTGGAATCCTCCTGCTCCGATGCAGGAATGGCAAGAAATCTCTAGCTTTCTTGGCTGATGACTGAAGTAGAGAGATGGTATATGAAAATTAGAATTCAAATGAGAGGAAGAATTATGCCAGCGAGTAAACAATTAACATAAAGGACACATTACTAACCGTTGTAAGGTCTGTTATGTGCATGACTGGAGGATCCTTGGCAGAATGAATTCCTTTCTTCCCAGAAATAGCACGTGATTCAGCAGCCAAAAGGGTATCATAATAGTTTGATCTTTCCTCAAAGTCCCTATGTCTTATCACTGTGCCAAAGCCACGTCCAACCACCAACTCGGCAACATTCAACCCAGGCTGCTGGGTACCAGCTGTGGACGGGGCTACTGCAGTAGCATCGTCACCATCACCCTTAACGGGAGACATGAGAAAGACTGAGCCGAAATCCATTACCCTTGAATCTGCAGGTGCAGTGGTAGCCGTAGCTCCATCTGCCATGGTGACCTTCCTAGCATATTCCATTTGAACATTCACCTAACAAAAGCAAGTTGACAATTATAAGTAAAGGATCCTAACACCACAAAAACAAGGTTTAAGAAAGGTATTCAAACCTGCTTTCCAATAAGGCGTGTTCTCAAAAACTCCCTTGCCTCCCGGGCATAAGCAGCTGGCTTTTCATCCCTACGAGGATTGCCCATTTTTGGACATCTAATGCTTGAAAGGTTGACTCGCCGCTCTGCAAGAGGACTTCCATATGGGACAGAATCATCAGCGACAATAATGCAATCCCCACTAACAACCTCCACAACCTGAGAAGGGATCATACTATCATAAATAATGACATTAATGAAGAACCTGCAACAAGTGATACAAGACAAATGACATAAAAAATTAATTTAAAAAGATTATTGCTATTACCTTTCCTGTGAAGTTCTGATCACGAATTGCCTTTGAGTTTGTAGCTGGGGGTACATAGTTTGTCCAGATCCTCAGCCGAGTCTTCTTGGCTTGAAGCTCTGCAGCCTTCAACCGTCGCTTGGCATCATCTTCCATCATATTAGCACTCCATTCAACATATTTTGCTAGACCCTATATTTTGAGAAAAATTGGTTGGGTTGAAAGAGGAGGGTTAAGAGAGCAAGAGAGGGAATTCAGAAAATATCAACACAAATTCAAGAAAAGAAGCATGCAAGGGCGTTTCATAATAATGTTGGGATGAAAAGAAGTCTGCTAAACAAAGAAATAGTTCAGTTGATTATAAACCCAAGGCATCACATAATGTAGCATCCAAAACCAATGGCAACTACATAGAACTAAGAAATTAAGGAAAAGGCACATAAATTATCAAGTGTGCATAATGGTTAGGAAAGAGAAGTTAAGCTAGAGATCTAAAGCAGAGCATTGAAAAAAGTACACAACAGTAATTGTTAAAAAGAATGGCAATTGTCGATTAAAGTTACTGGAAAAACCAGTCTGTAAAAGATCTGCCATAAAGAAAGAATATACTTCTTTTACCAACAGAACATAGCAAAAGAGAAGAAAATCATCAAGTCTCTTACACAAACACCATTAAGATACAGCTCCAACACCAAACTCAAACATAAGAAATCTTTTACATAGGCTTTCTTTAACTAATTAAGGTGAGCTTTAAAGATGGTTCAAGCATATACAATTCTCTTGGAAGGAAAATAGTAATATTATATCAAGCAACTAACGTTTTTTGAGAGTATAAATATCTTACAAGCAAAAACAGAACAAAAAGCTTAAGAAGTGAAGTCTAAATATAAATACTACAAACTATAATCCAATAATCGTTCAGTGTTGACATCATTGATTAAAACATATATTAGGCAAGTAGCAAAAAAAATCTTAGAACATACATTTTCCACAAGCTCCAAAGCAAGGTCTTTTGCCGTTTCACCATCAGGATAATAAACTGACCCAATCAAATTGCTGAACTTGTCAACACCTTCAAGGACAATGCGGACCTACAAAATAAACTTTGAATTTAGACTATCTATAAATAATGCATGCACACAAGTCAACTTAGGGAGTTAATTCACTCACATCTCTGTGCAAACAACGGACTTCTGTAAAATATTTAGCTTCTGCTCCAAATGGATCAGGGGCAACTTCAGCAGAAGCTGCAGATGAGGCAGTAAGCCTCTGTGCAGATGTTAAGGGAGCCCGTGGCTCAGCTGAAACATCTCCATTTTGTTCATCCGAGGTCAATTCCGTTTCAACAACAGTTTCTACAGCAGCCCTTCTACCCATTGAAGGGGCCTAAATAAACAGGAGAAATTATCAATATTTAAGAGACAAACTCATATGGTAAATGAAAAATAAACTAGAAAAATGCCATTGAACCAATGTTTAGAACTTGTACCTGGATACCAGCAACAAACACTTGGACAAACTGAAAATCTGGAAGCAAATAGACTCGAACGGTACTACCATCACGAACCTGCTCAACAATGCCTTGCATGGGCCTACCCTTGTTTGCAGCTAGAAGACCCATGGCATCCAAGTTACCAGGATCACCGATGGCAGATGGAGGTAAATTCCTGATAGCAGCCTCAGCAGCCCCAGGTACCTACAACCATAATTACAAAGACCATGCAACATGATCATTTAAAAGCTACTCTTTGCTATGTCAGTGAGACCATCAAAATTATAATGGACAGTTACAGATGCAAAAGAGATTACCTTGCTCCATCGACCCAGCCCTTGTTGCTTGGCTTGCTCTTCAAGACGTAGCAATTCAGCAAGAAAAGAACTTGCTTCCCCTTTCTGCTGTCCTTGCTCCCTAACCTGTACAAACAAGACAGTTTAAGTAAATACAACAAAAAAAAAATTCACCTTTCCCAATGTTTTGACAAACTGAAATGCCAATTACCTTTGCCCAGCCTTCAGAGACAACCAACATTGCAACATTTTTGTCACCAAGGTAAACCGAGCCAAATTCTCTGCCAATGCTTGGTACCGCGTATTCAACTCTGAAAGTGATCTCCTGAGTAAAGAATAAATTAATTTAGATCCACTCTTATTCTAAACCACCAAATGTCATCTATAACAAGAATGAGCAGAATAATTCAAAAGAAGCAGCACCTTTCCTATGCAGAGCTTCCTCAAATATTCTCTACTTTCCCAGGCAAATGGCTCATCAACACCTCCTCTACGGGCCTATCAATAAGATAGAGGGAAAAACAAGAAAAACATAAACACAAAAACAAAAAATCAGCTGGAAGTTTGACACAATTAATATGCACCAAAATTTTTGTATTAGACCTTGGCAATTATACAACCAAAAACACTATCAAGAATAAACTCTCATTCAACAAAATCATTATCCAAACAAAAGACCAAATTAATCAGCACGAAAATCTTAAACAAGCATGCAAATCATTAAATTTAACAGCGACTAAAGCAAAACCCAGAAGTATATTCAGATGAGCTTTACCAGTCTAGGAGCAATAAGAGATGCCAAGGTAACGGTTTTCTCAGGAGTAGGTCCTGGTCTGTTACTGGACATGGCCATTACTACCAAGCAATCCCCCGATGGAACTGCTTTGACTCTCCCTTTGTACCATCCCGTGCCCCCCGCTGTTGATGCCGCCATTCTCAACAGCTAAGATCTACACCAAAATTACCAAACAATCCACTTTCAACATCAGTATTTCCATAAACAACCAAAAAATATTAACACTCTAAATAACAGAATTAAAAAATTTTCCAGATCTGTAAATCGGATTCACCGAAACATCAAACCAACGGAAAATTCATCGTTTAATCTTATAAAACTCTACATGCATCGACGAAATGTTGAAATATTAATAACAGAATCGGCTTAAAACGCCTTGATCTGTTATCTGATCGAACGAGACCCGAGTAAAAACAAATAGAATTTTAAAGTGAAAGAACACATATACAAAATCGTGATTAAAATCTTTGCATATAAAAGCAGATTATAGCAATGCAAAAGAAAGAGATCTAAAACCAAAAAACAAAAATCGAGAATTATCGGTCTTGGGTTTTACCTGGATCAGCCGAGAAAAACTAGAGCCTTATTGGATCTATCGAAAAATAAAAATTGAAAATTTTCAATTAGGCTGTGCTTATTATTTTCTCTGTATTATTCAGAGAAAAAATAAATTAAAAAAATAAAAACACAAAGGAGGAGAGAGAGACGGCGATCAGAGAGAGAGAGTGAGGCAGGAGAGAGATTAGAGATCGGGCTGAGAGGGAGCGACCTATAAACGGAGAGCTAGGCTAGGTGGGCTATATATATGCCCTCCATTCTTAGAAAAATTTACACTGAATGCCACGAGATAGCTGCAATAAAGTTGACAAAAGTGACGCTGATTTCTGATTTGGGGGCTATAGATTAGATTTTTAATTAATGCGTGTGCCAGATTTTGCCTCCTCCTAAAAACTACCTCGTTTTGACAATGCAATCGGCCCAAGTTGCCACGAGTTTTGGTTGAATTGAAAGTTAATTTTAATTTCTACTGAGATTAATTATACAATAAAACTAGGTACTAATTGGTTTAAGTGTTTTTTTATATATTTTTTTTCATTAAATTACAAAGAAAAGTAAATATATTAGATACGTAACTTAAAATACTTTAGTTGACAACAATGAGTTAAAGTAGTAGTAGTAGTTGAGCTGGTTTCTACTTTGTACCAAGTAGGAAAGACCTACTCAATAAATAACTTACACATAAACTAATTAAAATAAAACAAATATATTTTTAAAAAATATATATGTATATCACTTTCTTTTTAAATTTAAAAAATTTATCACATGCAATTTAATGATGTCAACATAAGCATATAATGATGCCATAAAGTTTTAAAATTATGTAAATTTCGTAAGCAAATGCCTGAAAAAAAAAACATTATTTGAATTTGAAATTAATTAATTTTCAACATCTATCCTTGGTTGACTTTACTGAATAATAATAATTATTTACAAAAATTTTTTCAAAAAGTATAAATGCTAGGGTCAGTCCATTATTTTCAATCTAGTTATGGAGGTTGTCACAACATAAATTTTAGTTTCAATAATAGTAGTTAATGTATAATAATTCTTCGGCTTTGGGTGGTTTGAATAAAAAAAAGGGAAATATTATTATTCTTGTATTGGTAAAAAGCAAATCGAGGTTTATCGGTGGAGCGAAGTCATGTTAAAGCCTGATTTTATTTCCCGTTAAAAGTGGTAGGTTCAGCGAGCCGATCTGCCAGCAGCATATGCTAATGCTGACTGCTGACCAACAATAAATAGCTAGGATGGGTTAGATTCGAAGGATGACATAAAAGTACTGCTCCTAGCTACTCCATGAGCTTTGTTCACGTCGCACCGTTAAGCCGTTATCTTGCTGTTTTCTGCAACTGCAAAAAGATAAAAACGGAAGGACGGTGGATCCATGCAGGACTCCCACACTGAAACTCTATCTACCCTTTTCTTTTTCTAGTTCATAATTTATATATATATATATATATATATAAAGAAAACAGAAGTTAATTAATTGAACGATTGCTACCCATTGACAAAATATTAACATAATCCCGTTTCTTGAGATTTTTATTTTTTCTCTTTTTATCATTAATCGATGTCTAACGTACACATTGATAATAGAAGAAAGTGAGGATAATATACATAATTACAAATTTAATTTTTTATTTAGAAAATGACAATTATATGTTCCTCTTATGTACTTTTTTTTTCTTTAGAAAAGTAATGAAAAACAAAGTTTCCATGTCCACGTTGACAGAATGAAGTAGTACAAATCAAATCGTTATGTCACGTGGCTAATCCTTTATTAAGATTCCAACAGAATAAATAGGCCCTTTTATCCATATTGAGTTACTGTCGTGGCAAAGCCGCGAAGATTTAAAACAGTGAATTACTTTTTTTTTTTTAAATGGTAGTTTGCATGTTTTGAAATTAATTTCTTATGTCACACTTTTTTTTGTCATATTTTATTTGTCTCTCTTTGATTTTTTTAGTAAAATAAATTTAATTTTAATTATTATTTTTAAAATATTATATAAAATTAAGATCTCAAAAATATGTTTTAAAAAGTTTGAAATTCAATATTTTTAAATATTTATTTAAAAATTTTAAAACCTTTATGATTTTATTAAAAATAATAACAAAAATTGAGTTTTATATGATAAAGAAATTAATAAAGAGCAAACATAATGAGACGAGAGATATAAGATTTATCGGTAGAAGGCTTCTTCACTTTTTCTCTACAAGACGGTTTAAAAAAAAGTTCAACTCTTTAATATATTCTGCTTGAAGGCAAAATCTTGCATTTTCAATTTCCAATATCACAGTGCACACTGCAAAATGCACAATGCGTAAGTTTGATGCTGAATTTGTATAATTATATATTACTGATTTGCTAATTAATTTAAAATCCAATATTTGTTAATACTTATAACCTCATAAAAAATAACAATTAATAAGAACTAGTGAAAACCTGAGTTATGAACCAGATAATAACAATTTGCTTTAGCAAAGGGGGAAAACAGATAGGATTAATCTTTTATCTTCAAACAATGAATAATAGTAGCAGAAAAACTTGGGTTGAAAAGAAGTGACAACAAACTCTGCCATGGCCATCTAGTTTAGGTTTAAACATCTGACCGCTTATTCGATTTGATTTTTTTAATTTAAAAATTATTATGAAAATTTAATAAAAATATAATAATTTTTAAAATTAAATTAAGATTATTTGGTAAATTTTCTTTTATAAATATTTTTTTATAAATAAATTGTTTAGTAAAGCAACTTCTATTAGTTTTCATTTTAGTTAAAATTATCATAAAAGGTATTTAATAAATAATTTTTTATTAATTACAAATTCTTTTGTTTATAATGAAAAAAATTAATTTTATTTTTTATCTATTTAAAATAAAATTTTGAACATATAATAAGTATTTTATTTAACATAAAGTTTATAATTAATAATAAATCAAAGAAACAAAGAGGTATTTTTTGATAGGGTAATATTAAGATTACTATTAATAGATAATGATATTTTTCAAAAATAAAAAGAAAAATCCTCTTAATAATTTATGTAGTTTTGAAAGAAGAAAAGAAAAACTCATCTTTGAAACTTTTTTTAAAGCTTTTGTTTTTTTCAAAAATAATTTTTTTTTAGAATTTTTCAAAATTTTATTTAATTTTATTTTCATTTATAAAAATTAAATAATTTGAAAAAAACTGAACCAAACAGACACTAAGTTTCTAATAAATTATAAGTGGTTAGAACTTAGAAACTAAATAAGTAAACTCTCAACCTCTTCCAGGGGCGTGAAGAATTTCTGAACCACCTTTTAGTTCAATTGCGCAGCACATTGAACACGTGGCTGACTCGAAGCAAGTGAACACATACAAGGGCCACAATGCTTCTTTGTGGAATCTCATTGTTAGGCGGCATGGACAAAAGGAATAAAGTTGGTGCGCGAGGGATACGGAGAGCGCCTGCATAACTTTCGGCCTTAAATTACTGTTTCATGTTTCGTGAATCTACTTTTGCTTGCGGAGGGAAGATTATCCATATTTTTATCAGCATCATATAAACAGAATCATGAGATGGTAAAAAGAAGGAAACAGAGAAAAAGAGCCACGACAGGGGCTTATTTCCGTTTTTATTTTAGAGGTTTTTTCAACTGCCACTAGCTTTACTGAGGGGGTATCAGTAATCATTCCATTTCCATGAGATTTTTCTTCAACATCACGTTAAATGATGGAGCTGGCTTCAGAATTGCAAAGTAAGCACTCAAGTTTTTTTGCATATAGAATTTCTTTATGATGCTAGCGTCTAGGAGGGATGGTAACTGTGGGCGGATTCGGAATTGTGTCATTTGGTCCAAGATCATCAATGGGAGGGCGCTGCTTATGGTGACTTGTGACAGACTGGTAAGCCATTGCCAATGCTAATGCCTGCATCAAAAGAAACAAAAAACGATTCAAGTACAAAGATTTTTCTGATGACAGTAACTACATTCTATCATCGACCAGACGTTTTTAACCGATATATTAAGGCTGCGGAATAGGGAGCTTACAATGTGATCATGGTTCGGAGGAGCATAAATGCCCGTGTTGACCGTGGTTCTTCTACGAGTACCATTTGAAGGTGGATTAGATATGCTAGTGAACCCAGTCGGTAGGACGATTACTGGCAAACCTACAAGATTTCCCATGCATACTCGCTCCCAATCAGTTGCATTTCCGATGAATGCATCAACAGTAAAACTTTCTTTCACTTCTTGGATTAACTTTCCCCGAGCTCTTTGTGCCTGTGGACATACATGCAAATAGTGAATATATAGAAACAACGCCAGAAAATGAGAAATGGTTCTCTCTTTTCTCTCTAGTTCTTGGATTAAGCACTACCCAGTGCCAATGACCAGATGAGCTACTACTTGACCTTGCTCTCCTGCTCTGAATGCATTCCTGCTGATGCTTTTCTAAGTATTAACACTTTAGTTAAAATTAACTTACTAATTTGAAATTGAAAATGCAAGAAAGAATCCAAAAGTTTTCCATGGAAAATATACAAAATTAATTGTCCTTTCTACAGTTTGGAATAAACATAGCCAACACAAGCTGACCTCCTTAAAGAACAAGGTTATGCCTCAGTGGTTCATATCTATCTTTATCCCACATATTCATATCTTGAAGCCTATTTCCCTACTCAAAACTGAAACTAATAGAAGCTTTTGTCTTCCAATAGATCATTAGAAAATGTGTGTTAAATATGAGCTTTCACCAACTATAATATCAATCAATACTCGAAGAGCAAACAACAAACCTGCACATAGTCCACAGCTGAAACTACACGTGCACGACGTAATTCAAGAGGCCATTGATCTTGAGCTTCATACTCATCATCCTTCCCAGAGCGTTGCCATTCATCAAAGTGGGCCAACATGTCAACATCCATTGTGAAATTTAGGATACCTTGAACAGAGTTGACAGAATAATTCAGCTTGAAAGGAACCATCTTGACACCCTTCGACTCAAGCACATGAACAACCTGGTTTTAAAAAGGTCAGACCTTATGATTTAACTTCTATTGAAGTTCTATCAAATAACGAAAAAAATATAATATCGCAGTCCAATGAATAATTCATAGTGATTATGACCTGTGTTGTTTTTATTTATTTATTGTGCATCTCTCATATTACAAACTTTAGATTTAGTCACATCTTTGTGAAATAGTACCTCCTTGTCAGCATCTTCAAGATAACCAACTGTAAGCTTTGTGATGTCAACTGAGAATGGGTCACCAAAGGGAATGTCTCTTGATGAATGATCATCAGGATCTTTCCCTCTGATGGCATCCAGAATAACTGCACAATCAGCGGCATATCTACAGAATGGACCAAGCTTATCCTGTTAAACAAAGAGCATAGAAAGTTACAAAAATTTCAACCCCCAGAGCAAAACTTGAGGCTGGATAGTTTCGCTCAAAGCCCAAAGCAGGTGTCTCTAATGTAGTGAAATTACCAAGCTTTCTGATAGGCTCATTACACCAGTTCTTCCAACTGTGCCAAAAGTTGGCCGCAATGCTGTCACTCCACACCGAGCTGCAGGGAAGGTAATGGACCCAGCTGTTTCGGAACCAATTGCAAATGGAACCATGCCTGTAACATGAACTTAATAAGTTAGATGAAGTGAGGTATGTCTGGTTTAGGTAGTACTTCTTAAAATGAGACCAACATCTTTGGTCGTTTTGATTGTGGGAAAGATTGTTAGTCCAAGAAGTGCTATTTCTCTGACATCATCTCATGCTTATTGTAACTTTGTCTGAGAAACAAAATAAATGGAACTAAAAATAAAAAATACCAGCTGAGGTGCAGGCAGCAGGCCCGGCTGATGAACCTGTAGAGAATTCCTCAATATTCCATGGGTTCCTAGTCCTACCACCAAACCAGATGTCATCATATGCCATTGATCCAGTAACAAGCTTTGCAACAAGAACTGCCCCTGCAGATTTTAACCTGCATTGAGAATTCATAAGAGCGAATAAGTTATTCTGAATAAAAAAATACATCCTCAATGAAGTTCACAATAATTTCGATGATGTTTAATAATACCTCTTATATACCCAGGCTTCCATATTAAGCACTTGATTTTTGAAAGTTGTTGAACCCCAAGTTGTATTGTAATGAGGTACTGAGATTATATCCTTCAATCCGTAAGGGATGCCATGGAGAGGTCCTAAACCAACAACAAAATTTCAATTCTTGAACCAAGTGGCAATTTGACAATTAAGTAATACATAAACAGCTAATTTGCTGACCTACAAGCATTTCCCACCACCTCATGAAAATTGGATAAATTATGTAACCAGAAAAGAAAAAAACATAAGCAGAACAGCCAGCAAAAACAGAGAAAAGGAGATAGGAGGCTGGAAGGGGGAGAACAAGGGAAAAGCAGTGAATGTTCGTAAAAGGTGAAGATTAACATTAAAATGTATTATTACAAATACATATTCTACCAGAAAGTTCTGTTGAAAAATGTGTTGAGAGCCAATGCATAATAAAACATTAATGTTAAAGGTGAAGATGGCAAGTAGTCGTAAATTATAAATTATAATGCAGCAAATTGTTACAGGTACCTAAATACACTCCTTTGGAGAGCAATTTGTCAGCTTCTTGAGCTTGCTTGTAAGCTAAATCTTCAGTATAAGTAATCACAGCTTCAAGTACTGGATTGTACCTGGTTTTTTAGCAGTAAGCAATCAATGTTTGTTGGACAAAAGGAAGATAGACAGCATGGAGATGTTATTTCTTCGTACCTCTTTAATCTCTTCAGAAAAATTCTTGTAAGCTCCCTGGAAGTAATTTGTTTTGTCTTGATGAGTTCTCCTAGCTCAAGAACCTGATAAAGACCAGAGAAGGTCATACACAAAACTAGATCATAGCTAATGATTCTTTTTTATAGGAGCATCAACTGACTCACACTCATGAAGGCTATATCTTCTTCATTCTTTGGTCTTCGAGTGCCCAGAGTCAAGGGATGATTAAATCTACCGGCCTTGTCTTGTGATTGCTCCTTGCTCCACTCAGGATTAAAAACCAAAGGAGAAGGATTATGCAGGCCACCATTAATAGAAGCCACTAACTTTCTGTTGGCTCTTACTATGGGAATATTGAACTCTTTTGCAGCCTTTGCAATCTCTTGCACCTAAGAGAAATTAAATTAAAGACAATAAAATTAGTTACAACCACAGCCACTTTGCGAAGGATTATTCAAAATGAAACCATAATGCTGAATTCCTCACCTTAGTATCATTAAAGAAGTCAGCATCCAATAATGCCAATGCACATCTAATTTGTGAAACTTCAACAACCTTTTTTGAGCATTCGCTGCTATTTTTACTGTCCTGGCCAACGCACAAGAGAAATTCCACAAAATAAGGTTATCAAATAGAGTAAATCGTCAGTACCTTGCATTTGCTTCTGATGCATTTATTACTTGGACACAATGATACGGCAATGAACCATAACTTTCTGAAAGAACAAATCCCGGAAATTTTTGCAAGTTTTCACCTGTTTTATAGATGTTGTGTAAGAAGGGAAATATCTCCTATGACGAAGGTAATTTAAGACAGAGAATCAAGGATCCATGTCTGATGTGCTTTCATCAGAGTATCAAAAGGTCTAAAGCACATGTTATCCTGTATAGGTTGCACATCGCAATGGCAGTCAAGGACATGCCAAAATCCAAAAAAGGCAGTATACAGCCCTGAAGTCAACTCAAGCCTTGTCTTCTAAAGCTATCCTCAGGATGGAGAACCAAAATCGGAAAGGGAAAAAAAGAGAGAAAAGAAGTTCCATTGAGACATAAACCACTCAACTCAACTAGAGATGGGCTAACGCTCGCTGTTTTATCTTCTTTCAACTGTCTAAAAGAAGATTCTGATAGCAAGTGTTAGTTCCTCAGAACTTATGAATTATGATCAATCATATCCAGAAAAAAGTACCAGACAGAAGATTCTGACACTAATCCTGGACAATCTTGTATGGAAGCTTTGATAATATTGCAAATAGGAACAAAATTTAAGTATCAAAGCACGCACAACCCATCTCTGCCTTAACCAAAGTTCTGTATCAGCCTACAAACTGGACCTTTAGTTGTTTGATCACAATTTTAATCAAGTGACCTCTCTTTTACGAGTCGCTAGTCAATTTCCAGGACTAGTTAATACTCCATTACATAATGGCAAAAGAAATTCGACGAGACACAGAGAGATTGTACCATTTTTGGGCAAGTGTTAGCTAGAAGACGATGTGACTCTGGCAAAACAGGCGAGGTGTTGTTGGTACAATCTCGCCGGGGTTGGAACTCTGACAGGAAAGCTGAGCAAACCGCCAGGGAAGACAAGAGTGTCAACACGAGAGAGGACCTGAAACGTGGTAACGGAAATGACATGTCCGGACACATGTGAAGAAAACTAGCTGCCATGTTACCGGGAGGTGTTGGCCTGGGTCCCTTCATCACCGCCAAGGAATTTCAATTAAAAGTGCGGTGGAATTTCTGTGCGTCGCCCACTTGTTTGGCCTTAACCATAGATAATAAAGTAAGCAAAGAGTAGCAGCATTGTCAAGGCGTTTAATTTCTTTGGAGCATTGAACGTCAAGTCACCGACCATTACTTTATGCACCGTAGCAAAGGAAAGAATCAATAGATTAATTCTTTGCTTGTCTGGTCTTTAAGTTGTTTTGGAATTATTAAAGATAAAAAGACCGATTTCACCACTTCCACAGCTGTATCTTTTCTGTCAAGCGTAAGCTTGGTGATTCTTGTTGATTGTTAGGTGACTGTTGATTTGTGATCTGCTATGAGAGGTTTTTGTGCTTTCTCCCTTGAGTTTTTGGCCTGGACTACTTTCTCTTCATGCGATCAGAGTCTTCAACCATTCAAGTAAAGGGACTTTAATGACATAATAGTGATGGATTAATAAACACAATTTTTTAAAAAATAAATAAAATAAAAACACCAATGAAGATAATAACCACAAATTGCATGCTTTCTTTAGTCAAAATGTTTCACACCCATACCTCGATTTGAATTTCTACTAATAAAGACCAATTTTTGATTCTATGATATGTAATTAAATAATTCAATTAAAAGATAATTATACTTATACTTTCACGTTAAATTTGTAAAATGAAATAAAATGATTATTTTGTGAAAATAAAATAAAATAAAATAATTATTATATAATTTAAATCGATAAAATAAAATAACATAAAAATTGTTGTAATGACTTATTTTTATTTATTATTAAAGCTTTTGAAAAATTACATGTAAAGAATAAAATCTTTATTCTTGTTTGATTGCTTATTGAAGACGATTAAAGCTTTTGAAAGATTATGATGTAAAGAATAAAATCATTTTAATAAGATAACTCTCTCCCCAAAAGGAACTGAAAGTAAAATGATTTAGATAAGAAGAAGAGCCTTTGGGAATCTTGGATTCTCTCCGTAGAAGAAAGGAAGTGAATCAACTTACGGCCGGATCAACATGAAAATAAGCAGTCCGCGTGGACTTTGACCGACGTGATCGTCTTCCCTGCACATTCTCGCACTAGATTACTTCAAAAAGGGTTTCAGATTCCAGTGCCGAGGGACGGCCTTCCTTGCTCCTATTTCCATTTTCAACCTGGGATTCTCTTAAAATTAACTTAAGCCCGCACTGACCGTAATTCTACCTCTGCTAAAGCTCCATCTTTTTCAACTGTAAGTTGATCTTATTTTACGTTTCCTGTTGATCTCTTCCAATTGTTCAGATTTTCATTTATTTGTGAATTTTTTTTGGTTGATTTGGTATTATTGGTGTTTGATGTTTGATAAGGTTTCCAAGTTTTTGATTGGTAAGTTGGGTTGTCGGGTTGAAGAAAATTTTTGCAATGGAAGTACATCGAATTAATTCTGAAGAGATTAGGTTTAGATATTAAAATATGAGAAGCAAAAGATAAACAAAAATTGCTGATTTAGCCCACATTTAATTGTATTTCTTGTTGAAAGATAAATTTGGGATATTGCTCTTAAAAAGTTTCTATTAGGATAGAATGCATTGAATGAGTAAAAAATCTAAAAGGCAACAGAAGGGTCAAGAACAATGTCATTGTGCTGCTACTGCTTTGATGGATATGCCTTCATTAATCAGTTGAAGGAACTTGGACTTTGGCCAAATTTCCCTGGGTTAATTTGATATTTATGCATTTTTTTTTAATTGTATACCAACTATTAGCTGAAGGGTGTTTGGAATTGTATAGCTGTGGAAGTTATATTTCAAGGTTTTATTGTAGTTTACAAGTTTAAACTTTTATATTGGCAAAAATGAATAGTGAACTGGTTCATAACTCCAAACTATTTCTTTCCCTTGGGTCCTCCCTTTTCTTTTCTTTAAAGAATTTGGGGATTTTGTCCCAAAAATATCTGGTTGCATGTTTGCTTTATAAGATACCGTGTAATTGGTTATGCCTGGTTTTATAAACATGAAGGAGACGACATTTCTTTGGGATTAGGTTATAGCCATCCTTCCTCTTTTAGATGTCTTCAAGTTGCCTGTTCTTTAGTCTGTAGATATAGGAGAATGTATTCTGTCTATCTCTTTTACGGAAATAACTTCTTCTTGAGTTTTCAAAAGTTTTGGCCTTAAAGTGGCTTTGGGGGCTGGGCCCATAATTGCTGAAGAATCAAAAGCGATGGTCTTGTTTATTGATTGCTGAAAAGAAGCATATATTGAGTGAAGAAATTTCATACTTGTTATCAGGTTGTCATACTTTCTAGTTTCTACAGTATGCTTCAGGTTCCAGAGCATCAGGTTGCAGGGCACCGGGCCATTAATGGAAACCTTGGCCCCGTCATAGATAATTCAGGACGTTTCTACAAGCCTTTCCTGGATGATGAACGTGGCTCCACGGAGCTGGCCTTCTATAAATCCTTCTGTTCTGATACTCGGGTTCCAGACCACATCCGCAGATTTTTTCCTGTGTTCTATGGCACTCAAGATTTGGAGGCATCTGATGGGTCTGGCTTTCGCCCCCACCTTGTCTTGCAAGATTTAGCCTCAAATCACCGTAATCCATCGATTATGGATGTTAAGATTGGTTCCAGAACATGGTATCCTGAAGCATCTGAGGACTACATCCAAAAGTGCCTTGAGAAGGATAGAAAAACCACCACTGTGTCGCTAGGTTTTAGAATATCTGGGTTGCAGATATATGAAAGCAAGGAATCAGGATTCTGGAAGCCAGAAAAGAAACAAGTCCAGAGTTTTACTGCTGATAATGTTAGATTAGTTCTGAGAAAGTTTGTTTCATCAAATTCTTCTATTGGTTCAAATGAGAACCCAGATTGTTTTCTTGCTCCTATTGTATATGGTGGTTCTGCGGGGATTTTGGAACAATTATTGGAGCTGAAAGCATGGTTTGAGGATCAAACAATTTACCATTTTCATTCATGTTCAGTTCTCATCCTATTTGATAAGGAATCGGTTTTGAAAGGAAGGACTCCAGTTGCTGAAGTTAAACTCATAGATTTCGCTCATGTTGTGGAAGGCAGAGATGTTATTGATCATAACTTCCTGGGTGGACTCTGTTCTTTGATAAAGTTTGTGTCTGAGATTCTCTCCAGCTCAAAGGAATCCTCAATCAAAGCTTGTTTTACGGAATTGGAGAAGAAATGCTATTGTACTAACAATGGCAATTACTAGTAGAGTTGAAAAAAAGCACACATTTTCCTCAGTTTCGTTTCTGGTCTGTTAGACTGCTGCTTCCTTCCATGCAAACTGAGGAATTTTGTGATTTTCTTGAGTTTAGATTTGAATAATTTGCAAGCAGGCTGCATCTTAATTGTTTAGAGAGATTGTTAGTTTTGTTTCAATAAGATTTTCCGTAATGAAGACCTATTTCTTTGCAATTGTATCATTTTCGACATAGCACTATAGTTTCAATTTGTTTCTCTTGGTAATGTAACTAGAATGCAAAGCTTGATCATGCATTGTCTAGAGAGCTGACAGTAAAAAGAAAAGTAGCTTACAAGAAAATCTTTCTAGAGATTGACAGTGGTGGAAAGCTTAAAGCCAGTAGATGCTTCACGGTCCACAGCATGAAGGAATGCTGTCAAAAAGGTGTAAACAAGTCATGATGATGGGGACCCTTTACGGAGTTCCTGGAATATCATATCTAAGTCACTCCTACTTTCTTTAGAGCATCTTTTTTGTGCTTCATAATCTGAATTTGTCAAAACGTACTGTGAAGTTTACTGGAATGCTTGGTAACATATACTAGCACTCTTTGACTGGAATTCTGTCATGGGTCTAAAGATTTCCAGGGGATTGTGCTCTGAGGTGGATGTTGGTTTTGTTTGTATTGGAATCTATTCCTTTTCCTGCTGTGTTTTATGAAGCTTACCACAATATTCATCTTTTGGCTGTTATTTCTTCCGTATTTATATCCGCACACGATCTTATTTTCTGATCAGATTACTAGTGTACGCATCTATAGCCTGTCGGGTGGCATGAAAGCATACACATTGAAGAAAATCACAAAATTAAAAATTAAAAAAAAAAAACCCAATTTGATCATTTAACTCTTTGAAAATTTTTATGTTAATAATTCCCAATTTTTGTTCTAATCATTCTATTTTAAAATTTTAAAAAATTACATTTTGGTTGCCAATTTGTATAAAAACTAATGTTTTTATTATTCAATAATTAGAAATTCATGGCTGATTGACCTATTTTTTCACTGTTGATGGACTATCTTTTCACGTTAGCGAATATTTAATCACAGGACAGATGAGATGACTTGAGTGGCTTAAAACCTGGCAGCACGGACCTCAGTTATTATGCTTATGAAAGACTGTCAAAAACAGAGGGAATAAGACAGGGAAGGGTAAGCTTTAAGGTTTAGCTTTAGGACACACAGAATCGGTAAAGCCACAAGTGTATGGATATGGAGCTCCTAAAAATTGACAGCACACCTCCTTACAATCGCTTCACTAAAATTTCACACTTGAGACGCCCTACCACTACCAGTGCCACAAATTATAATTTAATCCTTGTCAACTTGCTTCTCCAAGTTCCACTAAGAAGCCTAAGGCTATCTGTGGACTCTTATTCCTTTCCTGTAATGGCAAGAAAGACCGCAGATTCAGATAACAGATAAATGATTTTTAGACAAGTTAAGAACTCCGGGTCCACAGTAGAGTTTTTTGTTCCTATCATGAAAGATCGAAGGGAATTATCAGCAAAGAACACAATCCTAGCATTTGAAGCATAGGGGACATCCAGCCGTCAAGGTACTTTTTGATAATCTTTCTTTAAAGCAATGGACTTCTTCGAATGGAATCCATATGATATCCAGTAGTGAACTCCAAGCCTCGGAAAATAACTTCCAGTTCTTGCAACCTCTAAATGAAACATATATAAACACTAGAACAAGCAAGCTGACGTCCATAGCTTCACAACAGTATACCAAGATGAATTCAACTCTTCTTTTGTTCATCATCTTCTGCACTTCCATCAATATCTGCCTGGCAGATAGCGGTAACCTCCAGGATGCTTGTCCAACCGATATGAAAGCAAAACAAACTACGTTCGTCAACGGTTTCCCTTGCAAGAATCCTTCCAGCATCATTGCTCCAGATTTCAAGACTTCAGACATAAACCATACTGGAGATACAGACAACTTCCTTCATTCCTCGGTAAACATACTCACTGCTGCAGATTTCCCAGGCCTGAACACTCTCGGCCTATCAATTGCAAGAACTGACCTTGATTTGGATGGTATGGTAATGCCTCATTCCCACCCTAGAGCCTCTGAGTTGTTCTTTCTTAGAAAAGGTATTGTGCTTGCTGGTTTTCTCGACAGCAACAATACTCTTTTTCAATCGCTCATAAAGGGAGGCGATGTCTTCTTGTTTCCCCGCGGTCTGCTCCATTTTTGCTTGAATGCTGGTTATGAGCCTGCAACTGCATTCTCCGTACTGAACAGCCAGAATTCAGGGGTGGTAAGCATTGCTGGTGCCTTGTTTGAGACTAATTCGGAACTGATAGATAAGATTACAAGGAAATTGATCTCCGTTCCCGTGTCCGAGCTTAAACACATCAGGAATGCCACTCTGGCTAAATTTTCCAGAATTCATATACAGTAAAGCCTAAGAACATTGTGCTGATTTATAGTTTCTATATGAAGTGTTGTATTGCCATTGGTACCAGCTTGAACATTTGTGTGCAACATGAGTGAAAAATGCACTCTTTTGTTTTAAAATGCTTACTTCAGTGGTTTGATGTTCCACTCTATATCCATACTTTTAAGACAAGATACAAAAGAGTGTTCTTGGATTGCATTGGTGTATTATGTCTTAATTTTTGCTTGTACTTTGAGCCCTAAGTAAATCTCTAGAGCTTGATTATATTTGTTTTGACTGGTATTGTGTTGAATTTTGATCTTTAGCTGATTCATCATTAAGAATGGCAAATTGGCAAAAGAATTTGAAAAGAAAAAGGTGTAGGACTTGCGGCATGTTGGCAGCAATGTGATTCTCGAAAATTTTAGTGGAAGTTTTCATATTTATTAAAAGTAGAGAGACATCTTTTTAAAATCAACAAAATGTAGGGGCCGAAACAGAAATTTTATCTCCTTTTATAAACTAATAATTTTCAAATTTGCATTTCATCAAACAATTCGCGCCGAACTAGTGCTCTCAAAATCGACTGAAAAAGGAATTGTAGTAGAAGAAACAAATGGTTCTCGTCTGTTTCTTGCTGGATCTATGTAGCCTCTCGTCTCCATTGCTCAGAGACCTAAAGCAGGTATTCGATCGCAAACGCAGAGATAAAAATTTGCTATAAATTGATCGATCGATTAAGAAATTTGGTCGCGGTTTTCGCAGTCACTGTTACAGCTGGCTAATCTCTACACTGTTTCGTGGAATTGGAGGAATAAATCGGATTCACTCGGAGATCGAATTGGTTTGTGCTACGTCATCAAAAATCGCATTTCTTCTTCGGACGAGGTAACTCTTTTTGATTTAATCGGAGATTTCAATAAATGAGATGTATTTTGAGTTTTTGACTTAAAAATCTGGTACACAGCTAAAGGTGGCGTATAGTCCAAGAGTAGACTTCAGTCTTCGTGATTTCCACCACGCTGTGAATAGTTTGCCAACCGATTCGTTTTTCCCTGAGATCAACGATTCTGGATCTCTCTCTTGCCACGGTCCTTCCCTCTCTCTCAAGTTTTTATATATGTTTGTTTCGATTATGTAAAGCAGAGTTCTTATTTTGTTAAGCAGATGCACAACTTTAATCGTTTAGATCAATCAAGTTCTGTTTTATGTTTCATTTTTATTGTTTAGGTGCGGTTGTTACTTTGCTTTCAACATTTTGCTTCAAATGTTAAAAGCGAAAAAAAAAAAAAAGGTTTGGATGTAAATGCAAGCAGTATTTTTGAAGAATTAAAATTTTTTTAAATGTATGATTTTCCTTTTATACAAAACAATGTATTAAAACTAATGTTGCATGTTATTTTTTATTCATTTTTAATCAATTATAATTTTGATTTTACTGCTTAAGAAACAAGAAGCACGCAGTAAAAATAACAAACAAACCACACCTGAAACAATAATAAAAAATTCGTTAGTGGATGCTGTACTTTAGGTTTGATTGAAATTTTGTTTCATTTAGCAGCTATGAAACTTGCAAGTGTCTTGAGTGATCAAGTTTTGTATTCGTGGGGAGGAAAAGATATCGTGCGGAAAGTGATTGTCTTGAGTTCATTTTTACCTGAAAATATAGACTCTGCCTTGAAAGAGACTCTTATGGTGAGCTACATAGTACCAAAGTTTGGATTTTGCATTTCTTTGGCTTTCTAGCATAACCTTCAAGCTTTATTTTCTTGCAGGATGCAGCAGATAAATGTGTTTCAGTCGAGTTCGTTTTGCTTGAGCAAAGATCAAACCATCTCAGTGATATAAGAGATAATATAAACAGTTTTGCCAGATGTATTTCTGATCTTGACAACTGCTCCTTTCAATCCTACCTTCCAGGTTTCAGTCCTTTCATCCCATGCATTTAATGTAGAACAGCAGCTTTGATGATCAAGAAAGAGTCTTATGTTTATCATAACTGATGTCTATTTACATTCAATTAACTATTTTGCTCAAGTTATTTGGCCATTTTGCATGAAGGAATAGCTCAAACCACAAATATAAACTATTCACTTTGACGCAGAATACTAGTCAGTTGCAACATTCAGGTCATAAAATCATTTGAATTTTGCTAATCGATAACATGGGACTTTTATCATGATGAGTGGCTTGTATCAGTTTTATGCTTGTCATGATGTAATAGAAGCCTGAGTGGAGGCACATGAGTCCTTCAAATTCTTGGTGGAATCCTGGAAAAGGAAGGAGGATTTCCTTCCAGAAACTATTATCATATTAAGTTACTTTATACATCCTGTGCTTGAGATCAGATTTCTTAGCAATTGCATGGTATTGTTAATGTTGCTTCCTACGATTCAATCAAATGCTTAGTATGTTTAGCCACTGAATACAAGAGTATCATATAAATATATACATTTTTTTTGTAATATTCTAGTAACTTTGACAGAGGTCAAAGTATTTCATGGCCTGGTGAAACAGTGGCTACAAGATCTAAGGGACGATACGGAAGAGCCGTTGCAAGCTCGTTTTATCTTTAATAGTAACCTTGCTGGTTCTTTGAAGCAGATATCCTGCAACTTATCTGCTTCTGTCAATCATATAATTGACGGATTCAACCCTTGTAAGGTATTGAATGTGTGTATTAATTTAGCTACCATTTAGTGTATTTACTCATACATTATCAATGTTCATTGACCATTTCATTGAATTTTAGGAAACAAGATAGTTTTCTCAAGTTGAGAAAAATCTACCAATCTTCTATAGATATCCAAGCATTATATGTATTAAATATCTCAAGAAATCTAATGGCAACCATGAATAGAAATTCCTCTCAGTAACTGGAAAATCAACTTATAAACATAGCTTACTCTTTTTTCACCCTCAGTAATATTCTATGTAGCACTTAGGGCTTGGTGAGTCTGGATATTCTGTAGAGGATTCCTATCTCTCTCTTTAATCATTATTTGTGCTTAATTGGTAAGTTTCGGCTTGTTACACCAATGCTATGGGCTGCTATTTCTTCTCTAATGATCTTTTGGACAACAATGAAAGGAAATAACTTCTAAAGTAGTCAGACCTTCAAGTGAATCCATGCTAACGGCTTAGGACAAAGAAATTTTGTATAATCATAATAAATGGCAGCTTTGAAACTGGCAGAGTTAAGAATTTTTGACAGAAGAGGCTATTGTGTTCTTCCAGTAGTAATATTTAGAATTTCTGTCTACTGTCCATGCTTTCATGCCTATATGCATTGATACGTACCACTCTTATTCTGCTCTCACATCCCTACATGCATGATGCAAACTGCAGATACATATTCTTATGCGATTGTGCCATATTTCATTTCCTTTTGAAAGCAGAACAATAAATTCAATAATCCTTGGATCCACTACCTATAGACATGTAGGTGCCATGGTGTTCCATTGTGCAATGCAGAAAAAAGTAGGATTGAAGGGCCTTCCTGTGCAGTAACTTTCCATGATCTTGGAGCAATTGATGTGATTGACAATTCTGTGAAGGTTGGCGAAAACACAATCCTGTTTATGCCCTCTTTCCAGAGCTCTATGAAACTCCAACAGGTTTCTTCACCTGTTGACTTCAATATAATAGAGCGGACCAACCTGGGGTCTCTAAGTGAAGGTAAATCTCAAGAATGAAGCTCCATTTTTGACATCTTAATGGAAATCTTTCCGTCATTGCATCTTTTAAAAGAAGTCTTTGTTAATAAATAATTTAAATTGCCAGGCTACTGGTCCAGGCAATTTCCAGAAATATGAGAGCTGGATAAAAATGATTCTACTAGT